>NW_028296480.1:97500-200190 GCF_964197995.2 Scardinius erythrophthalmus | reverse complement strand
CTAGGGTTTTCATTTCGGCAATGGTGGAGGGGTATAGTTGCTTTGGGGGTTTATGGGGGAATGGTACTTGAGTCACTTCGAGTGTTGTAGAGCTGGTACTCTGGATATCATATTTTGTGTCATTGCTGTCTGGAAAATGAAAGAAACATTTTTAAAAAATTAGATGACAAGGAGGCACATGTGCAATCACTTACATTTTACTTAAAATACCATGTCATTTTTTTTAAATACTAATAATAACAACAAACAAAGCATTGTGAGTTTGTAATAAATGTTGACCACGTCACAAAAGTAAACCGAAACCATGTATACAACTATATACGTGCCTCACAGACATGAGAAATATATTAATGGAAAGTTTGAAATGTCTACTTTAAAAAACATGAACTGATTCAAATCTTAAACACTTTCAGATTATGTAATCTGCATGAAACAGTTTCTTGTTTTTTCAAGACACATTAATTATTGTTTGCAGGTGCACCACAGCAAGCTTTATGCGTTTGAGCACTGATTAGTTGATTATGTACATAGGGGATTAAAGGCTTATGATTTATTCATATAAATGTGCTATCCGTTGACTAATTGCTTAAGTGAACAATTGCTAGTTGACTAGAAAAATCTTGGGCAACCAAAGGAAAAAAAAAAGTAAAGTAACTTATGGGATCACAATTAAAAATGACTACAAATAAAAAGTGGAGTAAAATATACAAGGCATACTTACTTGGAACTTTCTTTGCATTCATGAGTTTGATTGCAGAGCAGTTTCTTGCAGCATTGTTCCATGAGGTTTGTTGATTACACTGAAAGATGACGGTGTGGTGGTATGTGTCCCTGTCGGTTTGTAGTGAAGCGGTGAAGTATTTGCTATTAATTTTAGATAGTTTTATGGGTGATACAGAATGCACGTATCCTGAAATTGAGTCTGGAAGTTGGTTCATTTTTCTCTCAATTTTGTTTTTCAATATTTCTGTTCTTACAGTGGAAAAGTTCTAATGGAATTCTTTGCAGGATACTCTGGTATTTAACATAATTCACAATTGATTGGGAATGTACCATTACTAATTAAAACAGATTGAGTTGGTTCATAGTTATTTAATTGGAGTGTGTCATTCGTTGATGTTGATTTTAAGTTTATTAGTTAATTAAGGTCTTTAGTGGTAAGTTGTGGATAGATTAATACCTGTAAGTTAATTGGCTTGTTTGTCATTACACTACATTTGATTTTTGCCTGTTATGTATTTGTGGTATAGGCAGGTAAAAATAATACACCGATTTATGTATAGTTTTTTATAGATATTTACAAGTATTGTGCAATAAAGAAAAATGACAATGATATTTTATGGAATTATTTCTTTATTCATTTTAGTAAATATAATTTTTGTGTGGTAAACTTTGAAAAGTTGAGTGACATGTACAGCAATGATACTGGTATGATGAAACTGTCTGTTAAGTCTGTGTTACTGCTGTTGTTGATATTATCACTGGTCCAGACAAAGTAATTAATATGAATCAAAGCAGTCAATGTTTGCATACAATGCATCAAATAGAGATTGTGGTAAGTCTATTCAATATTAAGTATTAGTTATATCCATTGAACAACAAAATTCCCTTAGCGGTTTTAGTTAGTGTGTACATTTGGAGTATTAAAGTATTGATGGGTTATTATGTTTACTTCATTTCTATATAGATGAGTACTATTTATTTAATTTTTACCCAAAATGAGGTGATATGAGAATTATGCAGCATGTGTCATGTAATGTCTGTTTCATTCATACATGAAGTTAGAGGGTGCCCTTGCCTAGAAAGTGTTCAAAACATTTCAGAAAATCCTTTATATAGCATTTAACGATCGGTGCAGCTGAATAACATGCAGGTAAAGACATTCTGAGGGATGAATGTTCAAGATAATAAACAAACTTTTATGAAGATATATGTTTTGTGTTATTACAGCCACATCCTAAATATGTGTTTTAAATTACTTCACCGTACATTTAAGCTCTTTATAAGTGCGTTTCTTGTGACAATGATTAATTCTGTCTTGGCAACAAATTGCGAAGTGTCTGCTTTCAAATGAGGCTGAAAAGAGGTGGAGTCATTCGTCTGTGTTCCTAGAGCAGGTGAGGTTGATTCTAAGATAGATCTAAGATAGGTCAGAGCAAAAGATTAGAACAATGCTTGAATCAACACAATTTTTATACTAATCCAACACGGGGTTCGAACCCACAACCGGAACGGCTCGGGATTAGTAACACATGGTTCAGTAGACTGCGCTACTCAGAGGACGTACAATCACAAACTGCAGAGGAGAGGCTTCAGTGTAAGAATGAGCACACAAAAGCAAGTTAACCAGATTAGCATGCTAAGCTATCTTAATGCTGATGTAGCTTATGGCTTATGACGTGGTACATCCAATCCTGGCAAAATAGATATCCTCGGATTCGACATGACGCAAGGAATCGATAGACACCAATTTTATGATTTTGTGACAAACGGTTCACAAATTACAGCCTCTGAACCAATTTTGGGTCAACCTTGTTAAATTTGATCTCATCTAATCCCACTGTAAGAAACATTAGTACAGCTCTTACCCAGATAATAAAGGAGCTCAAATTTAAATTTATACACAATTTCAAAGTTGCCCCACACTGGTCTCAAACCCACGACCACAATGGTTCGGGATTCATGACGCATGGTTGAACCGATTGCACCACCCAGAGGACTTGTTTTACAATGCTGCAGAGGAGAGGCTTCAGTGTATGAATGAGCACACAAAATCATGTTAACGAGATTAGCATGCTAAGCTAGCTTAATGCTAATGTAGCTTATGGTTATCCTGATAGCTGAAGAGCCACATTAGAAAGAATGGCATCTGGTTAGCATGCTAACCAATTATTATGCTAAGTTAACTAGCATAAGGCAAAAAACACAGGCTAGGTCAACTTCGGAGATGAATATCTCGGGAACGGTAGCAAATATAAAAAATCTGTTCAGTCATTTCTGTGCGGCTCAGTCCAAAGAACATCTGATCAAATTTTGGACAAAATTGAACAAGATTTGAAGGAGGAGTAGCGAAAAAACTGTTTTTCATTTGTTCCAATATGGCGGACAGTCACATTGTTGGAAAATGACAAATGAGATATCGACGGAATTGGCATAAGCCAAGGAACATAATGACGTAAAGAAATCAAAATTTGAACAATGTTTTCAAAAGTTATAAGCGTTTTTGCAAAATACCTTATATCTCTGGAACACTAGGTGGCGCTGTGTTCAATCTTCTCATGTACCTTCAAAGCCTTGTGTTGATCATCCATACAAAATTTTTTGAAGATATGTCAAATAGTTTAAAAGTTATTGCAAATTATGACAAAATTCAAAATGGCGGACACGTGGTACATCCTATCCTGGCAAAATTGATATCCACGGATTCGGCATGACCCAAGGAATCCATAGATACCACATTTGTGATTTTCTGACAAACTGTTCAAAAGTTATTGACCAAAATAGCAATTTTTCATATCTCATGACCCGTAGGTGGCGCTGTTCCCAACTTTGGCATGGAACCTCAGATCATGCTTCCGGTGAAGTGTACCAATTTTCGTTTCGATTGATCCAATTTTGGCCGAGATACAGCCTCTTAGCCAATTTTGGGTGGACCTCGTTAAGTTTGCGACACCATAACTTTTGAACAAAGATGAATAAAAAAAATCTGTTCAGTCATTTCTGTGCGGCTTAGTCCAAAGATCATTTGAGCAAATGTTGGACAAAATTGGAGAAATTTTGAAGGAGTAGCGAAAAAACTGAATACTGTACTTTTCAAAATGGCCACTACTGTAATGGGCGGAGTCTTAATGTAATGTATTGGTTGTGATCAGAATGATGAGAGGAATCAGGTGTACTAAGTTTCATTTCTCTAGATCAAAGGGTTCAAAAGTTATAACCATTTCAATGTTGAATTTTTGAACTGCTGGTGGCGCTATAGAGTTGGACCTAGAGACTCAAAAATTGCTACAATTACTTTTCATTACCATCACTACAAGTGTGCCAAATTTCATCATTTTCCTATGTATGGTTCATAGGGCTGCCATAGACTTCCATTGGCGGAAGAAGAATAATAATAATAAGAAGAAAACTAACAGATACAATAGGTGCCTTGCCCCTTCGGGGCTTGGCCCCTAATAATTAAAGCTGCAAGCAGCGTTTATCGGGGTTCAAGCAGTTAATGCCTTTAAGGCATTTAAGCACAAAAGCATCAAAAGTTATTCAGTTTTATTTAGCAAGCATGTAATATATGGTTTTAAAGCTGTTTAACAGTTATAGCGCCACCTATTGTCCGATCTCCATGAAATTTGGCATGCTTGTTAATGATGTTATGTCAGATATGCTCACCAATTTTTGTGAAGTTCTGAGTTTTCATTTAGGATTTATAGGCTTTTTAATGTATTTTGCCACGCCCATTTTATAAATTACCCTATTACAGCCATCCAAATGCAAAAGTTCAACTTTTTTTGATAATTATTGATCTAGAGAGTCCAGAGAATTGTCCTAGACTGGTCTGGTTCCGATCGGGCGAAAAACCTAGGACTAGTTCGCAAAAGTAGGTTTTAAACATATTCATGAATAATTAATGAACAGTTTGATTGACAGCAATGGTTCTTGAGGCAAAGTTGTTCAGGATGAGGAGATCTATCAAATGATATGCATATTGTGTGGATATTTGTAACACCACGTGATTACAGAGCCGTAAAACTCGTTAGCGCCAACTAGTGGCCGATTTCTTTCAAAATTCTTACAGACCTCTAGGGCCATGAGCCAAACATGCCCATTGAGTTTCGTTCCGGTCGACCTCCGTTAACCTTGTCTAATAGGTGCTCAAACTTCATTGGCCGATGGCGGCCATGGTTTTTGAGATACGCCAATGTCCTCATACATAAACATGGCACCTTGGACCAAGACACTGCATACCAATTTTCAAGTCAATCGGACTAACGGTCAGGTGGTTATAGCCTGTTTTATGTTTTTTTCATGTTATAGCGCCACCATGAGGCCAATCGTCGCGATTTTTTTACTGTGACCCCAGATTGAACTCTTACACATGTGTACCAAGTTTGGTGAAGATACCTCATTTACTTCGGGAGTTATAGCCATTTTAGTAAAATAGGCCCCTCCCACAACATACGTTTTGCCGCACCTTAGCGACCGTGAATCGAAATTTCAACTTTTTTTTGATAATTATTGATATTCAGACTCCAGAGAACATTTCTGCACTGGTTTGGTTCCAATCGGGCAAAAAACCAGGGACTAGTTCGCAAAAGTAGGTTTTTGACAAAATTCAAAATGGCGGAAAATCTATCATGGCGGAAATGAAATCGGAGATATACGTTTTGTTCGTCAGGCATCCAGCTTTCCAATGATATAAGACACTTGAGTCTACGACATACGGTCTAGGAGTTATGAGCAGTTTCGCGCTTTTGGTTGTTATAGCGCCACCTATGGGCCAATCGGGGTCATAATCTCTGAACCTTTCCTCGATTTTTGTACTACCATCTGGCAAAGTTTCAAAGTTCCAGCTCTTACGGTTTGGGCTGCACGATGCGTTTTACGGCAGAATAATAATAATAATTAAAGCTGCAAGCAGCATTTATCGGGGTTCAAGCAGTTAAGGCCTTTAAGGCATTTAAGCACAAAAGCATCAAAAGTTATTAAGATTTATTTAGCAAGCATGTAACCACTGACATAATAGATGGAAAAGACCATTTACAGCCAATACAGGCAATTTGCCATGGGATATATATGGTTTTAAAGCTTTTTAACAGTTATAGCGCCACCTATGCTCCGATCTCCATAGAATTGTTTACTGTGACCTCAAATTGAACCCATACACATGTGTACTGAGTTTGGTGAAGATATCTCATTTACTTCTTGAGTTATAGCCATTTGAGTAAAATAGGCTCCTCCCACAACGATTTGCCACATTCTAGAATTATTTAATATGATTCTAGCATGATTTACTATCATATACCATGTTCCAGAATGATTTATTAGGATTCTAGCATGATTTACCTTGATACACCTCATTTCAGTATTATTTACTATGATTTACAATGTTTCTAGCATGATTAACCACATTACTAGCAAATATGTGAAGTGTCAGTGCAAATGAGGTGATGAACACTGACAAAATATTATTGTGTTATAATAGTTAGTTATATACGTGATTTTTAGTGTGTGCCCAAGTATGAATGCAAAAGCACATGTAAAATATTTCATTATTAAGTAGACTGGCCAGCAGAGGGCAGTAGAAGACCACTTATTGGCTCACTTTCACTTTAAACCAGTTTTCTGCACTAAAGCAAACCAGTTTTTCCATGTTAACTCAATGCATGCTTACACACACACACACACACACACACACACACACACACACACACACACACACACACACACACACACACACACACACACACACACACACACACACACACACACACACACACACACACACACACACACACACCATCATTTATCATGATTTACCATGGCTGATACCAATACCAATATGAGAAAATGACTATTTTAAACAGCAGGGGGCAGTAAAATACCACTTATTGGCTTAACATGCCATTAATTCATATCATTTTCACCTTTTTAACTGTTATAGAGGCAAATTTTGTCCGATCTGTCTGAAAATTTTCATGCTTGTTCAGGGTGATATTTCACACGTTCTGACTTGTTTTTAAGAAGGTCTGAGCATTGATTAAAGAGATATAGGCTTTCGGGGACACTTGGTAAAGGCCAGATTTTGAAGTGAACCTATTATAGCTATCCAAATGAAGTAGTTCAACTTTTTCTGACAATTATTGATCTAGTGAGTCCAGAGAATTGTATTGCACTAGTTTTGAACATTATGATATGAAAATTATATGATCAGAGATGGAAAAGACCATTTACAGCCAATACAGGCAGTTTACCATAGGAAATATATGATTTTAAAGCTTTTTAACAGTTATAGCGCCACCTATCGTCCGATCTCCATAGAATTTTTCATGCTTGTTAATGATGTTATGTCACATATGCTGACCAATTTTTGTGAAGTTCTGAGTTTTTATTTAGGATTTATAGGCTTTTTAATGTATTTTGACACGCCCATTTTATAAATTACCCTATTACAGCCATCCAAATGCAAAAGTTCAACTTTTTTTTGATAATTATTGATCTAGACAGTCCAGAGAATTGTCCTAGACTGGTCTGGTTCCGATCGGGCAAAAAACCTAGGACTAGTTCGCAAAAGTAGGTTTTTAACATATTAATGAATAATTAATGAACAGTTTGATTGACAGCAATGGTTCTTGAGGCAAAGTTGTTCAGGATGAGGAGATCTATCAAATGATATGCATATTGTGTGGATATTTGTAACACCACGTGATTACAGAGCCGTAAAACTCGTTAGCGCCAACTAGTGGCCGATTTCTTTCAAAATTCTTACAGACCTTTAGGGCCATGAGCCGAACATGCCCATTGAGTTTCGTTCCGATCGGCCTCCGTTAACCTTGTCTAATAGGTGCTCAAACTTCGTTGGCCAATGGCGGCCATGTTTTTTGAGATACGCCAATGTCCTCATAGACATACATGGCACCTTGGACCAAGACACTGCATACCAATTTTCAAGTCAATCGGACTAACGGTCAGGTGGTTATAGCCTGTTTTATGTTTTTTTTCATTTTATAGCGCCACCATGAGGCCAATCGTCGCGATTTTTTTACTGTGACCCCAGAGTAAGCTCATACACATGTGTACCAAGTTTGGTGAAGATACCTCATTTACATCGGGAGTTATAGCCATTTTAGTAAAATAGGCCCCTCCCACAACGTACGTTTTGGCGCCCCTTAGCGACCGTGAATCGAAATTTCCACTTTTTTTCGATAATTATTGATATTCAGTCTCCAGAGAACATTTCTGCACTGGTTTGGTTCCAATCGGGCAAAAAACCAGGGACTAGTTCGCAAAAGTAGATTTTTGACAAAATTCAAAATGGCGGAAAATCTATCATGGCGGAAATGAAATCGGAGATATACGTTTTGTTCGTCAGGCGTCCAGCTTTCCAATGATATAAGACACTTGAGTCTACGACATACGGTCTAGGAGTTATGAGCAGTTTCGCGCTTTTGGTTGTTATAGCGCCACCTATGGGCCAATCGGGGTCATAATCTCTGAACCTTTCCTCGATTTTTGTACTACCATCTGTCAAAGTTTCAAAGTTCCAGCTCTTACGGTTTGGGCTGCACGATGCGTTTTACGGCGGAATAATAATAATAATAATAATAAAGCTGCAAGCAGCATTTATCGGGGTTCAAGCATTTAAGGCCTTTAGGCACATAAGCATTTAAGACATTAAGATTTATTTAGAAAGCTTTTAACCACTGAAATAATAGATGGAAAAGTCCATTTACAGCCAATACAGGCAATTTACCATAGGAAATATGTGTTTTTTAAAGCTTTTTAACAGTTATAGCACCATCTATAGTCCGATCTCCATGAAATTTTGCATGCTTGTTAATGATGTTATGGCACATAAGCTCACCAATTTTCGTGAAGTTCTGAGTTTTTGTTTAGGATTTATAGGCTTTTGAGTGCATTTTGCCACGCCCATTTTCTTTATGACCCAATATACCCATGCGAAAAATGCAAAAGTTCAACTTTTTTTTGATAATTATTGATCTTGAGAGTCCATAGAATTGTCCTAGACTCGTTTGGTTCTGATCGGGCGAAAAACCTAGGACTAGTTCGCAAAAGTAGGTTTTTAACATAATTACGAATATTTAATGAACGGTTTGATTGACAGCAATGGTTCTTGAGGCAAAGTTGTTCAACAAGAGGAGATCTATCAAATGGTATGCATTTTGTGACAATAAGTGTAACACCACGTGATTACAGAGCCATAAAACTCGTTAGCGCCAACTAGTGGCCGATTTCTTTTAAAATTCTTACAGACCTCTAGGGCCATGAGTCGAACATGCCCACCGAGTTTCGTTCCGATAGGCCTCCGTTAACCTTGTCTAATAGGTGCTCAAACTTCATTGGCCGATGGCGGCCATGTTTTTTGAGATACACCAATGTCCTCATAGACATACATGGCACCTTGGACCAAGACACTGCATACCAATTTTCAAGTCAATCGGACTAACGGTCAGGTGGTTATAGCCTGTTTTATGTTTTTTTCATGTTATAGCGCCACCATGTGACCAATCGCCGCGATTTTTTTACCGTGACCTCATATTGACGTCTTACACATGTGTACCAGGTTTGGTTAAAATACCTCTTTTACTTCTGGAGTTATAGCCATTTTAGTAAAATAGGCTCCTCCCACAACGTTAATTTTGCACCCCCTAGCGACCCTGAATCGAAATTTCAACTTTTTTTTGATAATTATTGATATTCAGACTCCAGAGAACAATTCTGCACTGGTTTGGTTCCGATCGGGCAAAAAACCAGGGACTAGTTCGCAAAAGTAGATTTTCGACAAAATTCAAAATGGCGGAAAATCTATCATGGCGGAAATAAAATCGGAGATATACGTTTTGTTCGTCAGGCGTCCAGCTTTCCAATGATATAAGACACTTGAGTCTATGACTTACGGTCTAGGAGTTATGAGCAGTTTCGCGCTTTTGGTTGCTATAGCGCCACCTATGGGCCAATCGGGGTCATAATTTGATAACCTCTCCTCGATTTTTGTACTACCATATGGCAAAGTTTCAAAGCTCTAGCCCTTACGGTTTGGGCTGCACGATGCGTTTTACGGCAGAATAATAATAATAATAATAATAATAAAAATCAGCACAATTACAATAGGGTTTCAGCACTTCGTGCTTGAACCCCTAATTAAAGCTGCAAGCAGCATTTATCGGGGTTCAAGCAGTTAAGGCCTTTAAGGCATTTAAGCACAAAAGCATCAAAAGTTATTAAGATTTATTTAGCAAGCATGTAACCACTGACATAATAGATGGAAAAGACCATTTACAGCCAATACAGGCAATTTGCCATGGGATATATATGGTTTTAAAGCTTTTTAACAGTTATAGCGCCACCTATGGTCCGATCTCCATAAAATTGTTTACTGTGACCTCAAATTGAACCCATACACATGTGTACTGAGTTTGGTGAAGATATCTCATTTACTTCTTGAGTTATAGCCATTTGAGTAAAATAGGCTCCTCCCACAACGATTTGCCACATTCTAGAATTATTTAATATGATTCTAGCATGATTTACTATCATATACCATGTTCCAGAATGATTTATTAGGATTCTAGCATGATTTACCTTGATACACCTCATTTCAGTATTATTTACTATGATTTACAATGTTTCTAGCATGATTAACCACATTACTAGCAATTATGTGAAGTGTCAGTGCAAATGAGGTGATGAACACTGACAAAATATTATTGTGTTATAATAGTTAGTTATATACGTGATTTTTAGTGTGTGTCCAAGTATGAATGCAAAAGCACATGTAAAATATTTCATTATTAAGTAGAATGGCCAGCAGAGGGCACTAGAAGACCACTTATTGGCTCACTTTCACTTTAAACCAGTTTTCTGCACTAAAGCAAACCAGTTTTTCCATGTTAACTCAATGCATGCTTACACACACACACACACACACACACACACACACACACACACACACACACACACACACACACACACATACACACACAGCATAGTTAACCATGATTTACCATGATATACCACGTTCTAGTATTATTTACCAGGAGATAAACGACAATCTAGTATTATTTACTTTGATTTACCATGTTTCTAGCCTGATTTATCACATTACTAGCAATTATTTGAAGTGTCAGTGCAAATAAAGTGATTAACACTGACAAAATATGATTGTGTTATAATAGTTATTGCTATATAAGTGATTTTTTTAGTGTGTATTCAAGTATGAATGCAAGCACATGTTGAAATATTTCATTAATAAGTAGAATGGCCAGCAGAGGGCAGTAGAAGACCACTTATTGGCTCACTTTCACTTTAAACCAGTTTTCTGCACTAAAGCAAACCAGTTTATCCATGTTAACTCAATGCATGCTTACACACACACACACACACACACACACACACACACACACACACACACACACACACACACACACACACACACACACACACACACACACAGCATAGTTAACCATGATTTACCATGATTTACCACATTACTAGCAATTATTTGAAGTGTCAGTGCAAATAAAGTGATTAACACTGACAAAATATGATTGTGTTATAATAGTTATTGCTATATAAGTGATATTTAGTGTGTATTCAAGTATAAATGCAAGCACATGTGGAAAAATTTAATTAATAAGTACAATGGCCAGCAGAGGGCAGTAGAAGACCACTTATTGGCTCACTTTCACTTTAAACCTCATGATTTTGACCATTTTTCTGCACTAAAGCAAACCAGTTTTTCCATGTTAACTCAATAATGCATACTTGCTACATATGCTACACACAATAATGCTACACACACACACACACACAAATGTTTCAGTGATATTGGTGTCACATTCACCTTCATCACATTCACCTTCTGTCTTCATCACATTCACCATCTGTCGTCATCACCTGCACCTGCTCCTCATCACCCTCCTCATCATCACCTGCTCCTCATCATCATAACCGTCACCTGTTGTCCTTGTCTTGATCTGTGTATTTAAGTTCCCCTCTCATCCATTATCATTGTCGGTTATTGTTTGTGCACTAGCACTCTGTTATGTTTGTTTTCATGTTGGAAAATAAAACCTTTGTTATATTTGTACCACACACACACACACACACACACACACACACACACACACACACACACACACACACACACACACCATCATTTATCATGATTTACCATGGCTGATACCAATACCAATATGAGAAAATGACTATTTTAAACAGCAGGGGGCAGTAAAATACCACTTATTGGCTTAACATGCCATTAATTCATATCATTTTCACCTTTTTAACTGTTATAGAGGCAAATTTTGTCCGATCTGTCTGAAAATTTTCATGCTTGTTCAGGGTGATATTTCACACGTTCTGACTTGTTTTTAAGAAGGTCTGAGCATTGATTAAAGAGATATAGGCTTTCGGGGACACTTGGTAAAGGCCAGATTTTGAAGTGAACCTATTATAACTATCCAAATGAAGTAGTTCAACTTTTTCTGACAATTATTGATCTAGTGAGTCCAGAGAATTGTATTGCACTAGTTTTGAACATTATGATATGAAAATTATATGATCAGAGATAGAAAAGACCATTTACAGCCAATACAGGCAGTTTACCATAGGAAATATATGATTTTAAAGCTTTTTAACAGTTATAGCGCCACCTATTGTCCGATCTCCATAGAATTTTTCATGCTTGTTAATGATGTTATGTCACATATGCTGACCAATTTTTGTGAAGTTCTGAGTTTTTATTTAGGATTTATAGGCTTTTTAATGTATTTTGACACGCCCATTTTATAAATTACCCTATTACAGCCATCCAAATGCAAAAGTTCAACTTTTTTTTGATAATTATTGATCTAGAGAGTCCAGAGAATTGTCCTAGACTGGTCTGGTTCCGATCGGGCAAAAAACCTAGGACTAGTTCGCAAAAGTAGGTTTTTAACATATTAATGAATAATTAATGAACAGTTTGATTGACAGCAATGGTTCTTGAGGCAAAGTTGTTCAGGATGAGGAGATCTATCAAATGATATGCATATTGTGTGGATATTTGTAACACCATGTGATTACAGAGCCGTAAAACTCGTTAGCGCCAACTAGTGGCCGATTTCTTTCAAAATTCTTACAGACCTTTAGGGCCATGAGCCGAACATGCCCATTGAGTTTCGTTCCGATCGGCCTCCGTTAACCTTGTCTAATAGGTGCTCAAACTTCGTTGGCCGATGGCGGCCATGTTTTTTGAGATACGCCAATGTCCTCATACACATACATGGCACCTTGGACCAAGACACTGCATACCAATTTTCAAGTCAATCGGACTAACGGTCAGGTGGTTATAGCCTGTTTTATGTTTTATTCATTTTATAGCGCCACCATGAGGCCAATCGTCGCGATTTTTTTACTGTGACCCCAGAGTAAGCTCATACACATGTGTACCAAGTTTGGTGAAGATACCTCATTTACATCGGGAGTTATAGCCATTTTAGTAAAATAGGCCCCTCCCACAACGTACGTTTTGGCGCCCCTTAGCGACCGTGAATCGAAATTTCCACTTTTTTTCGATAATTATTGATATTCAGTCTCCAGAGAACATTTCTGCACTAGTTTGGTTCCAATCGGGCAAAAAACCAGGGACTAGTTCGCAAAAGTAGATTTTTGACAAAATTCAAAATGGCGGAAAATCTATCATGGCGGAAATGAAATCGGAGATATACGTTTTGTTCGTCAGGCGTCCAGCTTTCCAATGATATAAGACACTTGAGTCTACGACATACGGTCTAGGAGTTATGAGCAGTTTCGCGCTTTTGGTTGTTATAGCGCCACCTATGGGCCAATCGGGGTCATAATCTCTGAACCTTTCCTCGATTTTTGTACTACCATCTGTCAAAGTTTCAAAGTTCCAGCTCTTACGGTTTGGGCTGCACGATGCGTTTTACGGCAGAATAATAATAATAATAATAATAATAAAAATCAGCACAATTACAATAGGGTTTCAGCACTTCGTGCTTGAACCCCTAATTAAAGCTGCAAGCAGCATTTATCGGGGTTCAAGCAGTTAAGGCCTTTAAGGCATTTAAGCACAAAAGCATCAAAAGTTATTAAGATTTATTTAGCAAGCATGTAACCACTGACATAATAGATGGAAAAGACCATTTACAGCCAATACAGGCAATTTGCCATGGGATATATATGGTTTTAAAGCTTTTTAACAGTTATAGCGCCACCTATGCTCCGATCTCCATAGAATTGTTTACTGTGACCTCAAATTGAACCCATACACATGTGTACTGAGTTTGGTGAAGATATCTCATTTACTTCTTGAGTTATAGCCATTTGAGTAAAATAGGCTCCTCCCACAACGATTTGCCACATTCTAGAATTATTTAATATGATTCTAGCATGATTTACTATCATATACCATGTTCCAGAATGATTTATTAGGATTCTAGCATGATTTACCTTGATACACCTCATTTCAGTATTATTTACTATGATTTACAATGTTTCTAGCATGATTAACCACATTACTAGCAAATATGTGAAGTGTCAGTGCAAATGAGGTGATGAACACTGACAAAATATTATTGTGTTATAATAGTTAGTTATATACGTGATTTTTAGTGTGTGTCCAAGTATGAATGCAAAAGCACATGTTGAATATTTCATTATTAAGTAGAATGGCCAGCAGAGGGCAGTAGAAGACCACTTATTGGCTCACTTTCACTTTAAACCAGTTTTCTGCACTAAAGCAAACCAGTTTTTCCATGTTAACTCAATGCATGCTTACACACACACACACACACACACACACAAACACACACACACACACACACACACACACACACACACACACACACACACACACACACACACACATACACACACACACACACACACACACACACACATACACACACAGCATAGTTAACCATGATTTACCATGATATACCACGTTCTAGTATTATTTACCAGGAGATAAACGACAATCTAGTATTATTTACTTTGATTTACCATGTTTCTAGCCTGATTTATCACATTACTAGCAATTATTTGAAGTGTCAGTGCAAATAAAGTGATTAACACTGACAAAATATGATTGTGTTATAATAGTTATTGCTATATAAGTGATTTTTTTTGTGTGTATTCAAGTATGAATGCAAGCACATGTTGAAATATTTCATTAATAAGTAGAATGGCCAGCAGAGGGCAGTAGAAGACCACTTATTGGCTCACTTTCACTTTAAACCAGTTTTCTGCACTAAAGCAAACCAGTTTATCCATGTTAACTCAATGCATGCTTACACACACACACACACACACACACACACACACACACACACACACACACACACACACACACACACACACACACACACACACACACACACAGAGCATAGTTAACCATGATTTACCATGATTTACCACATTACTAGCAATTATTTGAAGTGTCAGTGCAAATAAAGTGATTAACACTGACAAAATATGATTGTGTTATAATAGTTATTGCTATATAAGTGATTTTTAGTGTGTATTCAAGTATAAATGCAAGCACATGTGGAAAAATTTAATTAATAAGTAGAATGGCCAGCAGAGGGCAGTAGAAGACCACTTATTGGCTCACTTTCACTTTAAACCTCATGATTTTGACCAGTTTTCTGCACTAAAGCAAACCAGTGTTTCCATGTTAACTCAATAATGCATAATTGCTACATATGCTACACACAATAATGCTACACACACACACACACACACACACACACACACCATCATTTATCATGATTTACCATGGCTGATACCAATACCAATATGAGAAAATGACTATTTTAAACAGCAGGGGGCAGTAAAATACCACTTATTGGCTTAACATGCCATTAAATCATATCATTTTCACCTTTTTAACTGTTATAGAGGCAAATTTTGTCCGATCTGTCTGAAAATTTTCATGCTTGTTCAGGGTGATATTTCACACGTTCTGACTTGTTTTTAAGAAGGTCTGAGCATTGATTAAAGAGATATAGGCTTTCGGGGACACTTGGTAAAGGCCAGATTTTGAAGTGAACCTATTATAGCTATCCAAATGAAGTAGTTCAACTTTTTCTGACAATTATTGATCTAGTGAGTCCAGAGAATTGTATTGCACTAGTTTTGAACATTATGATATGAAAATTATATGATCAGACATGGAAAAGACCATTTACAGCCAATACAGGCAGTTTACCATAGGAAATATATGGTTTTAAAGCTTTTTAACAGTTATAGCGCCAACTATTGTCCAATCTCCATAAAATTTTGCAAGCTTGTTTGTGATGTTATGACACATATGCTCACCAATTTTTGTGAAGTTCTGAGTTTTCATTTAGGATTTATAGGCTTTTGAGTGTATTTTGCCACACCCATTTTATAAATGACCCTATTACAGCCATACAAATACAAAAGTTCAACTTTTTTTTGATAATTATTGATCTAGAGAGTCCATAGAATTGTCCTAGACTGGTCTGGTTCCGATCGGGCAAAAAACCAGGGACTAGTTCGCAAAAGTAGGTTTTTAACATATTCATGAATATTTAATGAACGGTTTGATTGACAGCAATGGTTCTAGAGGCAAAGTTGTTCAGCATGAGCAGATCTATCAAATGATATGCATTTTGTGACAATATATCTAACACCACGTGATTACAGAGCCATAAAACTCGTTAGCGCCAACTAGTGGCCGATTTCTTTCAAAATTCTTACAGACCTCTAGGGCCATGAGTCGAACATGCCCACCAAGTTTCGTTCCGATCGGCCTCCGTTAACCTTGTCTAATAGGTGCTCAACTTCATTGGCCAATGGCGGCCATGTTTTTTGAGATACACCAATGTCCTCATAGACATACATGGCACCTTGGACCAAGACACTGCATACCAATTTTCAAGTCAATCGGACTAACGGTCAGGTGGTTATAGCCTGTTTTATGTTTTTTTCATGTTATAGCGCCACCATGTGGCCAATCGCCGCGATTTTTTTACCGTGTCCTCAGATTGACCTCTTACATATGTGTACCAAGTTTGTTGAAAATACCTCATTTACTTCTGGAGTTATAGCCATTTTAGTAAAATAGGCTCCGCCCACAACGTTAATTTTGCGCCCCCTAGCGACCCTGAATCGAAATTTCAACTTTTTTTCGATAATTATTGATCTTCAGTCTCCAGAGAACAATTCTGCACTGGTTTGGTTCCGATCGAGCAAAAAACCAGGGACTAGTTCGCAAAAGTAGGTTTTCGACAAAATTCAAAATGGCGGAAAATCTATCATGACGGAAATGAAATCGGAGATATACGTTTTGTTCGTCAGACGACCAGCTTTCCAATGATATAAGACACTTGTGTCTACGACATACGGTCCAGGAGTTATGACCACTTTCGCGCTTTTGGTTGTTATAGCGCCACCTATGGGCCAATCGAGGTCATAATTTGATAACCTCTCCTCGATTTTTGTACTACCATCTGGCAAAGTTTCAAAGCTCTAGCCCTTACGGTTTGGGCTGCACGATGCGTTATACGGCAGAATAATAATAATAATAATAATTAAAGCTGCAAGCAGCATTTATCGGGGTTCAAGCAGTTAAGGCCTTTAAGCACAAAAGCATCAAAAGTGATTAACTTTTATTTAGCAAGCATGTAACTACTAACATAATAGATGGAAAAGACCATTTACAGGAAATACAATAGGAAATATATGGTTTTAAAGCTTTTTAGCAGTTATAGCGCCAGCTATCGTCCGATCTTCATAAAAATCGGCATGCTTGTTAATGATGTTATGTCACATATGCTCACCAATTTTTGTGAAGTTCTGAGTTTTCATTTAGGATTTATAGGCTTTTTAGTGTTTTTTGCCACGCCCCTTTTCTAAATGACCCTCTTACAGCCATCTACATGCAAAAGTTCAACTTTTTTTTGATAATTATTGATCTAGAGTGTCCAGAGAATTGTCCTAGACTGGTCTGGTTTCGATCGGGCGAAAAACCTAGGACTAGTTCGCAAAAGTAGGTTTTTAACATAATTACAAATATTTAATAAACGGTTTAATTGACAGCATTAGTTCTTGAGGCAAAGTTGTTCAGCATGAGCAGTTCTATCAGATGATATGCATTTTGTGATGATAAGTGTAACACCACGTGATTACAGACCCATAAAACTCGTTAGCGCCAACTAGTGGCCGATTTCGTTCAAAACTCTTACAGACCTCTAGGGCCATGAGTCGAACATGCCCATCGAGTTTCGTTCCGATCGGCCTCCGTTAGCCTTGTCTAATAGGTGCTCAAATTTCATTGGTCGATGGCGGCCATGTTTTTCGAGATACGCCAATGTCCTCATAGACATACATGGCACCTTGGACCAAGACACTGCATACGAATTTTCAAGTCAATCGGACAAACGGTCACGTGGTCATAGCCCTTTTCATGTTTTTTTCATGTTATAGCGCCACCTAGTGATCAATCGTCGCAATTTTTTTACTATGACCCCAGATTGAACTCATACACATGTGCACCAAGTTTGGTGAAGATATCTCATTTCCTTTTCGAGTTATAGCCATTTTAGTAAAATAGGCTCCTCCCACAACATTAATTTATCACCCCCTAGCGACCAGGAATCGAAATTTCGACTTTTTTTCGATAATTATTGATCTTCAGACTCCAAAGAACATTTCTGCACTGGTTTGGTTCCGATCGGGCGAAAAACCAGGGACTAGTTCGCAAAAGTAGGTTTTTGACAAAATTCAAAATGGCGGAAAAATTTGCATACCTGAAATAAAATCGGAGATATACGTTTTGACCTTCAGGCGTCCAGCTTTCCAATGATATAGGACACTTGAGTCTAGGACATACGGTCTAGGAGTTATGAGCAGTTTCGCGCTTTTGGTTGCTATAGCGCCACCTATGGGCCAATCTGAGTCATACTTTGATAGGTTCTCCCCAAATTGAGGACTACCATTTGGCCAAGTTTCAAGGTTCCAGCTCTTACGGTTTGGTCTGCACGATGCGTTTTAGGGGAGAATAATAATAATAATTAAAGCTGCAAGCAGCATTTATCGGGGTTCAAGCAGTTAAGGCCTTTAAGGCCTTTAAGCACAAAAGCATCAAAAGTTATTAAGATTTATTTAGCAAGCATGTAACCACTGACATAATAGATGGAAAAGACCATTTACAGCCAATACAGGCAATTTGCCATGGGATATATATGGTTTTAAAGCTTTTTAACAGTTATAGCGCCACCTATGGTCCGATCTCCATAAAATTGTTTACTGTGACCTCAAATTGAACCCATACACATGTGTACTGAGTTTGGTGAAGATATCTCATTTACTTCTTGAGTTATAGCCATTTGAGTAAAATAGGCTCCTCCCACGACGATTTGCCACATTCTAGAATTATTTAATATGATTCTAGCATGATTTACTATCATATACCATGTTCCAGAATGATTTATTAGGATTCTAGCATGATTTACCTTGATACACCTCATTTCAGTATTATTTACTATGATTTACAATGTTTCTAGCATGATTAACCACATTACTAGCAATTATGTGAAGTGTCAGTGCAAATGAGGTGATGAACACTGACAAAATATTATTGTGTTATAATAGTTAGTTATATACGTGATTTTTAGTGTGTGTCCAAGTATGAATGCAAAAGCACATGTAAAATATTTCATTATTAAGTTGAATGGCCAGCAGAGGGCACTAGAAGACCACTTATTGGCTCACTTTCACTTTAAACCAGTTTTCTGCACTAAAGCAAACCAGTTTTTCCATGTTAACTCAATGCATGCTTACACACACACACACACACACACACACACACACACACACACACACACACACACACACATACACACACAGCATAGTTAACCATGATTTACCATGATATACCACGTTCTAGTATAATTTACCAGGAGATAAACGACAATCTAGTATTATTTACTTTGATTTACCATGTTTCTAGCCTGATTTATCACATTACTAGCAATTATTTGAAGTGTCAGTGCAAATAAAGTGATTAACACTGACAAAATATGATTGTGTTATAATAGTTATTGCTATATAAGTGATTTTTAGTGTGTATTCAAGTATAAATGCAAGCACATGTGGAAAAATTTAATTAATAAGTAGAAGGGCCAGCAGAGGGCAGTAGAAGACCACTTATTGGCTCACTTTCACTTTAAACCTCATGATTTTGACCAGTTTTCTGCACTAAAGCAAACCAGTGTTTCCATGTTAACTCAATAATGCATACTTGCTACATATGCTACACACAATAATGCTACACACACACACACACACACACACACACACACACACACACACACACACACACACACAAATGTTTCAGTGATATTGGTGTCACATTCACCTTCATCACATTCACCTTCTGTCTTCATCACATTCACCATCTGTCGTCATCACCTGCACCTGCTCCTCATCACCCTCCTCATCATCACCTGCACCTCATCATCATAACCGTCACCTGTTGTCCTTGTCTTGATCTGTGTATTTAAGTTCCCCTCTCATCCATTATCATTGTCGGTTATTGTTTGTGCACTAGCACTCTGTTATGTTTGTTTTCATGTTGGAAAATAAAACCTTTGTTATATTTGTACCACACACACACACACACACACACACACACACACACACACACACACACACACACACACACACCATCATTTATCATGATTTACCATGGCTGATACCAATACCAATATGAGAAAATGACTATTTTAAACAGCAGGGGGCAGTAAAATACCACTTATTGGCTTAACATGCCATTAAATCATATCATTTTCACCTTTTTAACTGTTATAGAGGCAAATTTTGTCCGATCTGTCTGAAAATTTTCATGCTTGTTCAGGGTGATATTTCACACGTTCTGACTTGTTTTTAAGAAGGTCTGAGCATTGATTAAAGAGATATAGGCTTTCGGGGACACTTGGTAAAGGCCAGATTTTGAAGTGAACCTATTATAGCTATCCAAATGAAGTAGTTCAACTTTTTCTGACAATTATTGATCTAGTGAGTCCAGAGAATTGTATTGCACTAGTTTTGAACATTATGATATGAAAATTATATGATCAGACATGGAAAAGACCATTTACAGCCAATACAGGCAGTTTACCATAGGAAATATATGGTTTTAAAGCTTTTTAACAGTTATAGCGCCAACTATTGTCCAATCTCCATCAAATTTTGCAAGCTTGTTTGTGATGTTATGACACATATGCTCACCAATTTTTGTGAAGTTCTGAGTTTTCATTTAGGATTTATAGGCTTTTGAGTGTATTTTGCCACACCCATTTTATAAATGACCCTATTACAGCCATACAAATACAAAAGTTCAACTTTTTTTTGATAATTATTGATCTAGAGAGTCCATAGAATTGTCCTAGACTGGTCTGGTTCCGATCGGGCGAAAAACCAGGGACTAGTTCGCAAAAGTAGGTTTTTAACATATTCATGAATATTTAATGAACGGTTTGATTGACAGCAATGGTTCTAGAGGCAAAGTTGTTCAGCATGAGCAGATCTATCAAATGATATGCATTTTGTGACAATATATCTAACACCACGTGATTACAGAGCCATAAAACTCGTTAGCGCCAACTAGTGGCCGATTTCTTTCAAAATTCTTACAGACCTCTAGGGCCATGAGTCGAACATGCCCACCGAGTTTCGTTCCGATCGGCCTCCGTTAACCTTGTCTAATAGGTGCTCAACTTCATTGGCCAATGGCGGCCATGTTTTTTGAGATACACCAATGTCCTCATAGACATACATGGCACCTTGGACCAAGACACTGCATACCAATTTTCAAGTCAATCGGACTAACGGTCAGGTGGTTATAGCCTGTTTTATGTTTTTTTCATGTTATAGCGCCACCATGTGGCCAATCGCCGCGATTTTTTTACCGTGTCCTCAGATTGACCTCTTACATACGTGTACCAAGTTTGGTGAAAATACCTCATTTACTTCTGGAGTTATAGCCATTTTAGTAAAATAGGCTCCGCCCACAACGTTAATTTTGCGCCCCCTAGCGACCCTGAATCGAAATTTCAACTTTTTTTCGATAATTATTGATCTTCAGTCTCCAGAGAACAATTCTGCACTGGTTTGGTTCCGATCGAGCAAAAAACCAGGGACTAGTTCGCAAAAGTAGGTTTTCGACAAAATTCAAAATGGCGGAAAATCTATCATGACGGAAATGAAATCGGAGATATACGTTTTGTTCGTCAGACAACCAGCTTTCCAATGATATAAGACACTTGTGTCTACGACATACGGTCCAGGAGTTATGACCACTTTCGCGCTTTTGGTTGTTATAGCGCCACCTATGGGCCAATCGAGGTCATAATTTGATAACCTCTCCTCGATTTTTGTACTACCATCTGGCAAAGTTTCAAAGCTCTAGCCCTTACGGTTTGGGCTGCACGATGCGTTTTACGGCAGAATAATAATAATAATAATAATTAAAGCTGCAAGCAGCATTTATCGGGGTTCAAGCATTTAAGGCCTTTAGGCACATAAGCATTTAAGACATTAAGATTTATTTAGAAAGCTTTTAACCACTGAAATAATAGATGGAAAAGTCCATTTACAGCCAATACAGGCAATTTACCATAGGAAATATGTGTTTTTTAAAGCTTTTTAACAGTTATAGCACCATCTATAGTCCGATCTCCATGAAATTTTGCATGCTTGTTAATGATGTTATGGCACATAAGCTCACCAATTTTCGTGAAGTTCTGAGTTTTCGTTTAGGATTTATAGGCTTTTGAGTGCATTTTGCCACGCCCATTTTCTTTATGACCCAATATACCCATGCGAAAAATGCAAAAGTTCAACTTTTTTTTGATAATTATTGATCTTGAGAGTCCATAGAATTGTCCTAGACTCGTTTGGTTCTGATCGGGCGAAAAACCTAGGACTAGTTCGCAAAAGTAGGTTTTTAACATAATTACGAATATTTAATGAACGGTTTGATTGACAGCAATGGTTCTTGAGGCAAAGTTGTTCAACAAGAGGAGATCTATCAAATGGTATGCATTTTGTGACAATAAGTGTAACACCACGTGATTACAGAGCCATAAAACTCGTTAGCGCCAACTAGTGGCCGATTTCTTTTAAAATTCTTACAGACCTCTAGGGCCATGAGTCGAACATGCCCACCGAGTTTCGTTCCGATAGGCCTCCGTTAACCTTGTCTAATAGGTGCTCAAACTTCATTGGCCGATGGCGGCCATGTTTTTTGAGATACACCAATGTCCTCATAGACATACATGGCACCTTGGACCAAGACACTGCATACCAATTTTCAAGTCAATCGGACTAACGGTCAGGTGGTTATAGCCTGTTTTATGTTTTTTTCATGTTATAGCGCCACCATGTGACCAATCGCCGCGATTTTTTTACCGTGACCTCATATTGACGTCTTACACATGTGTACCAGGTTTGGTTAAAATACCTCTTTTACTTCTGGAGTTATAGCCATTTTAGTAAAATAGGCTCCTCCCACAACGTTAATTTTGCACCCCCTAGCGACCGTGAATCGAAATTTCAACTTTTTTTTGATAATTATTGATATTCAGACTCCAGAGAACAATTCTGCACTGGTTTGGTTCCGATCGGGCAAAAAACCAGGGACTAGTTCGCAAAAGTAGATTTTCGACAAAATTCAAAATGGCGGAAAATCTATCATGGCGGAAATAAAATCGGAGATATACGTTTTGTTCGTCAGGCGTCCAGCTTTCCAATGATATAAGACACTTGAGTCTATGACTTACGGTCTAGGAGTTATGAGCAGTTTCGCGCTTTTGGTTGCTATAGCGCCACCTATGGGCCAATCGGGGTCATAATTTGATAACCTCTCCTCGATTTTTGTACTACCATATGGCAAAGTTTCAAAGCTCTAGCCCTTACGGTTTGGGCTGCACGATGCGTTTTACGGCAGAATAATAATAATAATAATAATTAAAGCTGCAAGCAGCATTTATCGGGGTTCAAGCATTTAAGGCCTTTAGGCACATAAGCATTTAAGACATTAAGATTTATTTAGAAAGCTTTTAACCACTGAAATAATAGATGGAAAAGTCCATTTACAGCCAATACAGGCAATTTACCATAGGAAATATGTGTTTTTTAAAGCTTTTTAACAGTTATAGCACCATCTATAGTCCGATCTCCATGAAATTTTGCATGCTTGTTAATGATGTTATGGCACATAAGCTCACCAATTTTCGTGAAGTTCTGAGTTTTTGTTTAGGATTTATAGGCTTTTGAGTGCATTTTGCCACGCCCATTTTCTTTATGACCCAATATACCCATGCGAAAAATGCAAAAGTTCAACTTTTTTTTGATAATTATTGATCTTGAGAGTCCATAGAATTGTCCTAGACTCGTTTGGTTCTGATCGGGCGAAAAACCTAGGACTAGTTCGCAAAAGTAGGTTTTTAACATAATTACGAATATTTAATGAACGGTTTGATTGACAGCAATGGTTCTTGAGGCAAAGTTGTTCAACAAGAGGAGATCTATCAAATGGTATGCATTTTGTGACAATAAGTGTAACACCACGTGATTACAGAGCCATAAAACTCGTTAGCGCCAACTAGTGGCCGATTTCTTTTAAAATTCTTACAGACCTCTAGGGCCATGAGTCGAACATGCCCACCGAGTTTCGTTCCGATAGGCCTCCGTTAACCTTGTCTAATAGGTGCTCAAACTTCATTGGCCGATGGCGGCCATGTTTTTTGAGATACACCAATGTCCTCATAGACATACATGGCACCTTGGACCAAGACACTGCATACCAATTTTCAAGTCAATCGGACTAACGGTCAGGTGGTTATAGCCTGTTTTATGTTTTTTTCATGTTATAGCGCCACCATGTGACCAATCGCCGCGATTTTTTTACCGTGACCTCATATTGACGTCTTACACATGTGTACCAGGTTTGGTTAAAATACCTCTTTTACTTCTGGAGTTATAGCCATTTTAGTAAAATAGGCTCCTCCCACAACGTTAATTTTGCACCCCCTAGCGACCGTGAATCGAAATTTCAACTTTTTTTTGATAATTATTGATATTCATACTCCAGAGAACAATTCTGCACTGGTTTGGTTCCGATCGGGCAAAAAACCAGGGACTAGTTCGCAAAAGTAGATTTTCGACAAAATTCAAAATGGCGGAAAATCTATCATGGCGGAAATAAAATCGGAGATATACGTTTTGTTCGTCAGGCGTCCAGCTTTCCAATGATATAAGACACTTGAGTCTATGACTTACGGTCTAGGAGTTATGAGCAGTTTCGCGCTTTTGGTTGCTATAGCGCCACCTATGGGCCAATCGGGGTCATAATTTGATAACCTCTCCTCGATTTTTGTACTACCATATGGCAAAGTTTCAAAGCTCTAGCCCTTACGGTTTGGGCTGCACGATGCGTTTTACGGCAGAATAATAATAATAATAATAATAATAAAAATCAGCACAATTACAATAGGGTTTCAGCACTTCGTGCTTGAACCCCTAATAATAAAAATCAGCACAATTACAATAGGGTTTCAGCACTTCGTGCTTGAACCCCTAATAATTAAAGCTGCAAGCAGCATTTATCGGGGTTCAAGCAGTTAAGGCCTTTAAGGCATTTAAGCACAAAAGCATCAAAAGTTATTAAGATTTATTTAGCAAGCATGTAACCACTGACATAATAGATGGAAAAGACCATTTACAGCCAATACAGGCAATTTGCCATGGGATATATATGGTTTTAAAGCTTTTTAACAGTTATAGCGCCACCTATGCTCCGATCTCCATAGAATTGTTTACTGTGACCTCAAATTGAACCCATACACATGTGTACTGAGTTTAGTGAAGATATCTCATTTACTTCTTGAGTTATAGCCATTTGAGTAAAATAGGCTCCTCCCACAACGATTTGCCACATTTTAGAATTATTTAATATGATTCTAGCATGATTTACTATCATATACCATGTTCCAGAATGATTTATTAGGATTCTAGCATGATTTACCTTGATACACCTCATTTCAGTATTATTTACTATGATTTACAATGTTTCTAGCATGATTAACCACATTACTAGCAAATATGTGAAGTGTCAGTGCAAATGAGGTGATGAACACTGACAAAATATTATTGTGTTATAATAGTTAGTTATATACGTGATTTTTAGTGTGTGTCCAAGTATGAATGCAAAAGCACATGTAAAATATTTCATTATTAAGTAGAATGGCCAGCAGAGGGCAGTAGAAGACCACTTATTGGCTCACTTTCACTTTAAACCAGTTTTCTGCACTAAAGCAAACCAGTTTTTCCATGTTAACTCAATGCATGCTTACACACACACACACACACACACACACACACACACACACACACACACACACACACAAACACACACACACACACACACACACACACACACACACACACACACACATACACACACAGCATAGTTAACCATGATTTACCATGATATACCACGTTCTAGTATTATTTACCAGGAGATAAACGACAATCTAGGATTATTTACTTTGATTTACCATGTTTCTAGCCTGATTTATCACATTACTAGCAATTATTTGAAGTGTCAGTGCAAATAAAGTGGTTAACACTGACAAAATATGATTGTTATAATAGTTATTGCTATATAAGTGATTTTTTTAGTGTGTATTCAAGTATGAATGCAAGCACATGTTGAAATATTTCATTAATAAGTAGAATGGCCAGCAGAGGGCAGTAGAAGACCACTTATTGGCTCACTTTCACTTTAAACCAGTTTTCTGCACTAAAGCAAACCAGTTTATCCATGTTTACTCAATGCATGCTTACACACAAACACACACACACACACACACACACACACACACACACACACACACACACACACACACACACAGCATAGTTAACCATGATTTACCATGATTTACCACATTACTAGCAATTATTTGAAGTGTCAGTGCAAATAAAGTGATTAACACTGACAAAATATGATTATGTTATAATAGTTATTGCTATATAAGTGATTTTTAGTGTGTATTCAAGTATAAATGCAAGCACATGTGGAAAAATTTAATTAAGTAGAATGGCCAGCAGAGGGCAGTAGAAGACCACTTATTGGCTCACTTTCACTTTAAACCTCATGATTTTGACCAGTTTTCTGCACTAAAGCAAACCAGTGTTTCCATGTTAACTCAATAATGCATACTTGCTACATATGCTACACACAATCATGCTACACACACACACACACACACACACACACACACACACACAAATGTTTCAGTGATATTGGTGTCACATTCACCTTCATCACATTCACCTTCTGTCTTCATCACATTCACCATCTGTCGTCATCACCTGCACCTGCTCCTCATCACCCTCCTCATCATCACCTGCTCCTCATCATCATAACCGTCACCTGTTGTCCTTGTCTTGATCTGTGTATTTAAGTTCCCCTCTCATCCATTATCATTGTCGGTTATTGTTTGTGCACTAGCACTCTGTTATGTTTGTTTTCATGTTGGAAAATAAAACCTTTGTTATATTTGTACCACACACACACACACACACACACACACACACACACATGTCTGGTGCACTATCTTTGTGGGGACTCTCCATAGACGTAATGGTTTTTATACTGTACAAACTGTATATTCTGTCCCCTTACACTAACCCTACCCCTAAACCTACCCATCACAGGAGACATTCTGCATTTTTACATTTTCAAAAAAACTAATTCTGTATGATTTATAAGCTTTTGTACCCATGGGGACCTCAATTTAGGTCCCCACGGTGACACGAGTCCCCATGAGTCTGTGTGCATTCAGGTTTAAGTCCCCACCGGTGTAGAAAAACATGTCCACACACACACACACACACACACACACACACACACACACACACACACACACACACACACACACACACACACACACACACACACACACCATCATTTATCATGATTTACCATGGCTGATACCAACACCAATATGAGAAAATGACTATTTTAAACAGCGGGGGGCAGTAAAATACCACTTATTGGCTTAACATGCCATTAAATCATATCATTTTCACCTTTTTAACTGTTATAGAGGCAAATTTTGTCCGATCTGTCTGAAAATTTTCATGCTTGTTCAGGGTGATATTTCACACGTTCTGACTTGTTTTTAAGAAGGTCTGAGCATTGATTAAAGAGATATAGGCTTTCGGGGACACTTGGTAAAGGCCAGATTTTGAAGTGAACCTATTATAGCTATCCAAATGAAGTAGTTCAACTTTTTCTGACAATTATTGATCTAGTGAGTCCAGAGAATTGTATTGCACTAGTTTTGAACATTATGATATGAAAATTATATGATCAGACATGGAAAAGACCATTTACAGCCAATACAGGCAGTTTACCATAGGAAATATATGGTTTTAAAGCTTTTTAACAGTTATAGCGCCAACTATTGTCCAATCTCCATAAAATTTTGCAAGCTTGTTTGTGATGTTATGACACATATGCTCACCAATTTTTGTGAAGTTCTGAGTTTTCATTTAGGATTTATAGGCTTTTGAGTGTATTTTGCCACACCCATTTTATAAATGACCCTATTACAGCCATACAAATACAAAAGTTCAACTTTTTTTTGATAATTATTGATCTAGAGAGTCCATAGAATTGTCCTAGACTGGTCTGGTTCCGATCGGGCAAAAAACCAGGGACTAGTTCGCAAAAGTAGGTTTTTAACATATTCATAAATATTTAATGAACGGTTTGATTGACAGCAATGGTTCTAGAGGCAAAGTTGTTCAGCATGAGCAGATCTATCAAATGATATGCATTTTGTGACAATATATCTAACACCACGTGATTACAGAGCCATAAAACTCGTTAGCGCCAACTAGTGGCCGATTTCTTTCAAAATTCTTACAGACCTCTAGGGCCATGAGTCGAACATGCCCACCGAGTTTCGTTCCGATCGGCCTCCGTTAACCTTGTCTAATAGGTGCTCAACTTCATTGGCCAATGGCGGCCATGTTTTTTGAGATACACCAATGTCCTCATAGACATACATGGCACCTTGGACCAAGACACTGCATACCAATTTTCAAGTCAATCGGACTAACGGTCAGGTGGTTATAGCCTGTTTTATGTTTTTTTCATGTTATAGCGCCACCATGTGGCCAATCGCCGCGATTTTTTTACCGTGTCCTCAGATTGACCTCTTACATATGTGTACCAAGTTTGTTGAAAATACCTCATTTACTTCTGGAGTTATAGCCATTTTAGTAAAATAGGCTCCGCCCACAACGTTAATTTTGCGCCCCCTAGCGACCCTGAATCGAAATTTCAACTTTTTTTCGATAATTATTGATCTTCAGTCTCCAGAGAACAATTCTGCACTGGTTTGGTTCCGATCGAGCAAAAAACCAGGGACTAGTTCGCAAAAGTAGGTTTTCGACAAAATTCAAAATGGCGGAAAATCTATCATGACGGAAATGAAATCGGAGATATACGTTTTGTTCGTCAGACGACCAGCTTTCCAATGATATAAGACACTTGTGTCTACGACATACGGTCCAGGAGTTATGACCACTTTCGCGCTTTTGGTTGTTATAGCGCCACCTATGGGCCAATCGAGGTCATAATTTGATAACCTCTCCTCGATTTTTGTACTACCATCTGGCAAAGTTTCAAAGCTCTAGCCCTTACGGTTTGGGCTGCACGATGCGTTTTACGGCAGAATAATAATAATAATAATAATAATAAAAATCAGCACAATTACAATAGGGTTTCAGCACTTCGTGCTTGAACCCCTAATAAAAATCAGTACAATTACAATAGGGTTTCAGCACTTCGTGCTTGAACCCCTAATTAAAGCTGCAAGCAGCATTTATCGGGGTTCAAGCAGTTAAAGCCTTTTAGGCATTTAAGCACAAAAGCATCAAAAGTTATTAAGATTTATTTAGCAAGCATGTAATCACGGACATAATAGATGGAAAAGACCATTTACAGCCAATACAGGCAGTTTACATAGGAAATATATGGTTTTAAAGCTTTTTAACAGTTATAGCGCCACCTATCGTCCGATCTCCATAAAATTTTGCATGCTTGTTAATGATGTTATGTCACATATGCTGACCAATTTTTGTGAAGTTCTGCATTTTCATTTATGATTTATAGGCTTTTGACTGTATTTTGCCACGCCCATTTTATAAATGACCCTATTACAGCCATCCAAATGCAAAAGTTCAACTTTTTTTTGATAATTATTGATCTAGAGAGTCCAGAGAATTGTCCTAGACTGGTCTGGTTCCGATCGGGTGAAAAACCTAGGACTAGTTCGCAAAAGTAGGTTTTAGACATATTCGTGAATATTTAATGAACGGTTTGATTGACAGCAATGGTTCTTGAGGCAAAGTTGTTCAGCATGAGCAGTTCTATCAAATGATATGCATATTGTGTGGATGAGTGTAACACCACGTGATTACAGAGCCATAAAACTCGTTAGCGCCAACTAGTGGCCGATTTCTTTCAAAATTCTTACAGACCTCTAGGGCCATAAGACGAACATGCCCATCGAGTTTCGTTCTGATCGGCCTCCGTTAACCTTGTCTAATCGGTGCTCAAACTTCATTGGCCGATAGCGGCCATGTTTTTTGAGATACGCCAATGTCCTCATATACATACATGGCACCTTGGACCAAGACACTGCATACCAATTTTCAAGTCAATCGGACTAACGGTCAGGTGGTTATAGCCTGTTTTATGTTTTTTTCATGTTATAGCGCCACCATGTGGCCAATCGCCGCGATTTTTTTACCGTGACCTCAGATTGACCTCTTACACATGTGTACCAAGTTTGGTTAAAATACCTCTTTTACTTCTGGAGTTATAGCCATTTTAGTAAAATAGGCTCCTCCCACAACGTTAATTTTGCACCCCCTAGCGACCATGAATCGAAATTTCAACTTTTTTTCGATAATTATTGATCTTCAGACTCCATAGAACAATTCTGCACTGGTTTGGTTCCGATCGGGCGAAAAACCAGGGACTAGTTTGCAAAAGTAGATTTTAGACAAAATTCAAAATGGCGGAAAATCTATCATGGCGGAAATAAAATCGGAGATATACGTTTTGTTCGTCAGGCGTCCAGCTTTCCAATGATATAAGACACTTGAGTCTATGACTTACGGTCTAGGAGTTATGAGCAGTTTCGCGCTTTTGGTTGCTATAGCGCCACCTATGGGCCAATCGGGGTCATAATTTGATAACCTCTCCTCGATTTTTGTACTACCATATGGCAAAGTTTCAAAGCTCTAGCCCTTACGGTTTGGGCTGCACGATGCGTTTTACGGCAGAATAATAATAATAATAATAATAATTAAAGCTGCAAGCAGCATTTATCGGGGTTCAAGCAGTTAAGGCCTTTAAGGCATTTAAGCACAAAAGCATCAAAAGTTATTAAGATTTATTTAGGAAGCATGTAACCACTGACATAATAGATGGAAAAGACCATTTACAGCCAATACAGGCAATTTGCCATGGGATATATATGGTTTTAAAGCTTTTTAACAGTTATAGCGCCACCTATGGTCCGATCTCCATAAAATTGTTTACTGTGACCTCAAATTGAACCCATACACATGTGTACTGAGTTTGGTGAAGATATCTCATTTACTTCTTGAGTTATAGCCATTTGAGTAAAATAGGCTCCTCCCACAACGATTTGCCACATTCTAGAATTATTTAATATGATTCTAGCATGATTTACTATCATATACCATGTTCCAGAATGATTTATTAGGATTCTAGCATGATTTACCTTGATACACCTCATTTCAGTATTATTTACTATGATTTACAATGTTTCTAGCATGATTAACCACATTACTAGCAATTATGTGAAGTGTCAGTGCAAATGAGGTGATGAACACTGACAAAATATTATTGTGTTATAATAGTTAGTTATATACGTGATTTTTGTGTGTGTGTCCAAGTATGAATGCAAAAGCACATGTAAAATATTTCATTATTAAGTAGAATGGCCAGCAGAGGGCACTAGAAGACCACTTATTGGCTCACTTTCACTTTAAACCAGTTTTCTGCACTAAAGCAAACCAGTTTTTCCATGTTAACTCAATGCATGCTTACACACACACACACACACACACACAGCATAGTTAACCATGATTTACCATGATATACCACATTCTAGTATTATTTACCAGGAGATAAACGACAATCTAGTATTATTTACTTTGATTTACCATGTTTCTAGCCTGATTTATCACATTACTAGCAATTATTTGAAGTGTCAGTGCAAATAAAGTGATTAACACTGACAAAATATGATTGTGTTATAATGGTTATTGCTATATAAGTGATTTTTTTAGTGTGTATTCAAGTATGAATGCAAGCACATGTTGAAATATTTCATTAATAAGTAGAATGGCCTGCAGAGGGCAGTAGAAGACCACTTATTGGCTCACTTTCACTTTAAACCAGTTTTCTGCACTAAAGCAAACCAGTTTATCCATGTTAACTCAATGCATGCTTACACACACACACACACACACACACACACACACACACACACACACACACACACACACACACACAGCATAGTTAACCATGATTTACCACATTACTAGCAATTATTTGAAGTGTCAGTGCAAATAAAGTGATTAACACTGACAAAATATGATTGTGTTATAATAGTTATTGCTATATAAGTGATTTTTAGTGTGTATTCAAGTATAAATGCAAGCACATGTGGAAAATTTTAATTAATAAGTAGAATGGCCAGCAGAGGGCAGGAGAAGACCACTTATTGGCTCACTTTCACTTTAAACCTCATGATTTTGACCAGTTTTCTGCACTAAAGCAAACCAGTGTTTCCATGTTAACTCAATAATGCATACTTGCTACATATGCTACACACAATAATGCTACACACACACACACACACACACACACACACACACACACACAAATGTTTCAGTGATATTGGTGTCACATTCACCTTCATCACATTCACCTTCTGTCTTCATCACATTCACCATCTGTCGTCATCACCTGCACCTGCTCCTCATCACCCTCCTCATCATCACCTGCTCCTCATCATCATAACCGTCACCTGTTGTCCTTGTCTTGATCTGTGTATTTAAGTTCCCCTCTCATCCATTATCATTGTCGGTTATTGTTTGTGCACTAGCACTCTGTTATGTTTGTTTTCATGTTGGAAAATAAAACCTTTGTTATATTTGTACCACACACACACACACACACACACACACACACACACACACACACACACACACACACACACACACACACACACACACACACACACACACACCATCATTTATCATGATTTACCATGGCTGATACCAATACCAATATGAGAAAATGACTATTTTAAACAGCAGGGGGCAGTAAAATACCACTTATTGGCTTAACATGCCATTAATTCATATCATTTTCACCTTTTTAACTGTTATAGAGGCAAATTTTGTCCGATCTGTCTGAAAATTTTCATGCTTGTTCAGGGTGATATTTCACACGTTCTGACTTGTTTTTAAGAAGGTCTGAGCATTGATTAAAGAGATATAGGCTTTCGGGGACACTTGGTAAAGGCCAGATTTTGAAGTGAACCTATTATAGCTATCCAAATGAAGTAGTTCAACTTTCTGACAATTATTGATCTAGTGAGTCCAGAGAATTGTATTGCACTAGTTTTTTAACATTATGATATGAAAATTATATGATCAGAGATGGAAAATACCATTTACAGCCAATACAGGCAGTTTACCATAGGAAATATATGATTTTAAAGCTTTTTAACAGTTATAGCGCCACCTATCGTCCGATCTCCATAGAATTTTTCATGCTTGTTAATGATGTTATGTCACATATGCTGACCAATTTTTGTGAAGTTCTGAGTTTTTATTTAGGATTTATAGGCTTTTTAATGTATTTTGACACGCCCATTTTATAAATTACCCTATTACAGCCATCCAAATGCAAAAGTACAACTTTTTTTTGATAATTATTGATCTAGAGAGTCCAGAGAATTGTCCTAGACTGGTCTGGTTCCGATCGGGCAAAAAACCTAGGACTAGTTCGCAAAAGTAGGTTTTTAACATATTCATGAATATTTAATGAACTGTTTGATTGACAGCAATGGTTCTAGAGGCAAAGTTGTTCAGCATGAGCAGATCTATCATATGATATGCATTTTGTGACGATAAGTGTAACACCACGTGATTACAGAGCCATAAAACTCGTTAGCGCCAACTAGTGGCCGATTTCTTTCAAAATTCTTACAGACCTCTAGGGGCTTGAGCCGAACATGCCCACTGAGTTTTGTTCCGATCGGCCTCCGTTAACCTTGTCTAATAGGTGCTCAAACTTCATTGGCCGATAGCGGCCATGTTTTTTGAGATAAACCAATGTCCTCATAGACATACATGGCACCTTGGACCAAGACACTGCATACCAATTTTCAAGTCAATCGGACTAACGGTCAGGTGGTTATAGCCTGTTTTATGTTTTTTTCATATTATAGCGCCACCATGAGGCCAATCACCGCGATTTTTTTACTGTGACCTCAACTTGAGCTCATACATATGTGTACCGAGTTTGGTGAAAATATCTCATTTCGTTCACGAGTTATAGCCATTTTTGTATAATTAGCTCCGCCTCCTGCGAACGTTTTGATGCCCCTTAGCAACCGTGGATCGAAATTTTAACTTTTTTTCGATAATTATTGATATTCAGACTCCTGTGAATATTTCTGCACTGGTTTGGTTCCGATCGGGCGAAAAACCAGGGACTAATTCGCAAAAGTAGGTTTTGGACAAAATCCAAAATGGCGGAAAAATTTGCATACCGGAAATGAAATCCTTGAGGCCTTTTTTGTTCGGCTTGACCCAAGGATTCCAAAGATATAAGACACTTGAGTCTGTGACAAAGGGTTGATGAGATTTAAGCAAAAATATGCAATTTTTTTGTTTTTTGCACTGTAGCGCCACCTATTGGCCAATCTAGCTCATATTCTCTGAACCTCTCCTCGATTTTTGTACTACCTTCTGGCCAAGTTTCAAGTCTCTAGCACTTACGGTTTAGGCTGCACGATGCGTTTTACGGCGGAATAATAATAATAATAACAAGCAGCATTTATCGGGGTTCAAGCAGTTAAGGCCTTTAAGGCATTTAAGCACAAAAGCATCAAAAGTTATTAAGATTTATTTAGCAAGCATGTAACCACTGACATAATAGATGGAAAAGACCATTTACAGCCAATACAGGCAATTTGCCATGGGATATATATGGTTTTAAAGCTTTTTAACAGTTATAGCGCCACCTATGGTCCGATCTCCATAAAATTGTTTACTGTGACCTCAAATTGAACCCATACACATGTGTACTGAGTTTGGTGAAGATATCTCATTTACTTCTTGAGTTATAGCCATTTGAGTAAAATAGGCTCCTCCCACAACGATTTGCCACATTCTAGAATTATTTAATATGATTCTAGCATGATTTACTATCATATACCATGTTCCAGAATGATTTATTAGGATTCTAGCATGATTTACCTTGATACACCTCATTTCAGTATTATTTACTATGATTTACAATGTTTCTAGCATGATTAACCACATTACTAGCAATTATGTGAAGTGTCAGTGCAAATGAGGTGATGAACACTGACAAAATATTATTGTGTTATAATAGTTAGTTATATACGTGATTTTTTTGTGTGTGTCCAAGTATGAATGCAAAAGCACATGTAAAATATTTCATTATTAAGTAGAATGGCCAGCAGAGGGCACTAGAAGACCACTTATTGGCTCACTTTCACTTTAAACCAGTTTTCTGCACTAAAGCAAACCAGTTTTTCCATGTTAACTCAATGCATGCTTACACACACACACACACACACACACACACACACACACACACACACACACACACACACACACACACACACACACACACACACACACACACACACAGCATAGTTAACCATGATTTACCATGATATACCACGTTCTAGTATTATTTACCAGGAGATAAACGACAATCTAGTATTATTTACTTTGATTTACCATGTTTCTAGCCTGATTTATCACATTACTAGCAATTATTTGAAGTGTCAGTGCAAATAAAGTGATTAACACTGACAAAATATGATTGTGTTATAATAGTTATTGCTAAATAAGTGATTTTTTTAGTGTGTATTCAAGTATGAATGCAAGCACATGTTGAAATATTTCATTAATAAGTAGAATGGCCTGCAGAGGGCAGTAGAAGACCACTTATTGGCTCACTTTCACTTTAAACCAGTTTTCTGCACTAAAGCAAACCAGTTTATCCATGTTAACTCAATGCATGCTTACACACACACACACACACACACACACACACACACACACACACACACACAGCATAGTTAACCATGATTTACCACATTACTAGCAATTATTTGAAGTGTCAGTGCAAATAAAGTGATTAACACTGACAAAATATGATTGTGTTATAATAGTTATTGCTATATAAGTGATTTTTAGTGTGTATTCAAGTATAAATGCAAGCACATGTGGAAAAATTTAATTAATAAGTAGAATGGCCAGCAGAGGGCAGTAGAAGACCACTTATTGGCTCACTTTCACTTTAAACCTCATGATTTTGACCAGTTTTCTGCACTAAAGCAAACCAGTGTTTCCATGTTAACTCAATAATGCATACTTGCTACATATGCTACACACAATAATGCTACACACACACACACACACACACACACACACACACACACACACACACACACACACACAAAAATGTTTCAGTGATATTGGTGTCACATTCACCTTCATCACATTCATCTTCTGTCTTCATCACATTCACCATCTGTCGTCATCACCTGCACCTGCTCCTCATCACCCTCCTCATCATCACCTGCTCCTCATCATCATAACCGTCACCTGTTGTCCTTGTCTTGATCTGTGTATTTAAGTTCCCCTCTCATCCATTATCATTGTCGGTTATTGTTTGTGCACTAGCACTCTGTTATGTTTGTTTTCATGTTGGAAAATAAAACCTTTGTTATATTTGTACCACACACACACACACACACACACACACACACACACACACACACACACACACACACACACACACACACACCATCATTTATCATGATTTACCATGGCTGATACCAATACCAATATGAGAAAATGACTATTTTAAACAGCAGGGGGCAGTAAAATACCACTTATTGGCTTAACATGCCATTAATTCATATCATTTTCACCTTTTTAACTGTTATAGAGGCAAATTTTGTCCGATCTGTCTGAAAATTTTCATGCTTGTTCAGGGTGATATTTCACACGTTCTGACTTGTTTTTAAGAAGGTCTGAGCATTGATTAAAGAGATATAGGCTTTCGGGGACACTTGGTAAAGGCCAGATTTTGAAGTGAACCTATTATAGCTATCCAAATGAAGTAGTTCAACTTTTTCTGACAATTATTGATCTAGTGAGTCCAGAGAATTGTATTGCACTAGTTTTGAACATTATGATATGAAAATTATATGATCAGAGATGGAAAAGACCATTTACAGCCAATACAGGCAGTTTACCATAGGAAATATATGATTTAAAGCTTTTTAACAGTTATAGCGCCACCTATCGTCCGATCTCCATAGAATTTTTCATGCTTGTTAATGATGTTATGTCACATATGCTGACCAATTTTTGTGAAGTTCGGAGTTTTTATTTAGGATTTATAGGCTTTTTAATGTATTTTGACACGCCCATTTTATAAATTACCCTATTACAGCCATCCAAATGCAAAAGTTCAAATTTTTTTTGATAATTATTGATCTAGAGAGTCCAGAGAATTGTCCTAGACTGGTCTGGTTCCGATCGGGCAAAAAACCTAGGACTAGTTTGCAAAAGTAGGTTTTTAACATATTAATGAATAATTAATGAACAGTTTGATTGACAGCAATGGTTCTTGAGGCAAAGTTGTTCAGGATGAGGAGATCTATCAAATGATATGCATATTGTGTGGATATTTGTAACACCACGTGATTACAGAGCCGTAAAACTCGTTAGCGCCAACTAGTGGCCGATTTCTTTCAAAATTCTTACAGACCTTTAGGGCCATGAGCCGAACATGCCCATTGAGTTTCGTTCCGATCGGCCTCCGTTAACCTTGTCTAATAGGTGCTCAAACTTCGTTGGCCGATGGCGGCCATGTTTTTTGAGATACGCCAATGTCCTCATACACATACATGGCACCTTGGACCAAGACACTGCATACCAATTTTCAAGTCAATCGGACTAACGGTCAGGTGGTTATAGCCTGTTTTATGTTTTTTTCATTTTATAGCGCCACCATGAGGCCAATCGTCGCGATTTTTTTACTGTGACCCCAGAGTAAGCTCATACACAAGTGTACCAAGTTTGGTGAAGATACCTCATTTACATCGGGAGTTATAGCCATTTTAGTAAAATAGGCCCCTCCCACAATGTACGTTTTGGCGCCCCTTAGCGACCGTGAATCGAAATTTCCACTTTTTTTCGATAATTATTGATATTCAGTCTCCAGAGAACATTTCTCCACTAGTTTGGTTCCAATCGGGCAAAAAACCAGGGACTAGTTCGCAAAAGTAGATTTTTGACCAAATTCAAAATGGCGGAAAATCTATCATGGCGGAAATGAAATCGGAGATATACGTTTTGTTCGTCAGGCGTCCAGCTTTCCAATGATATAAGACACTTGAGTCTACGACATACGGTCTAGGAGTTATGAGCAGTTTCGCGCTTTTGGTTGTTATAGCGCCACCTATGGGCCAATCGGGGTCATAATCTCTGAACCTTTCCTCGATTTTTGTACTACCATCTGTCAAAGTTTCAAAGTTCCAGCTCTTACGGTTTGGGCTGCACGATGCGTTTTACGGCGGAATAATAATAATAATAATAATAAAAATCAGCACAATTACAATAGGGTTTCAGCACTTCGTGCTTGAACCCCTAATAAAAATCAGCACAATTACAATAGGGTTTCAGCACTTCGTGCTTGAACCCCTAATAATAATAAAAATCAGCACAATTACAATAGGGTTTCAGCATTTCATGCTTGAACCCCTAATAAGAAGAGACGTTTTGGACAGTTATAGCGCCACCTATTGTCCGATCTTCACGAAACTTGGCATGCTTCTTCACCATGTTCTGACACATCTGCTCATCGATTTTTGTGAAGTTTGGGGTTTTCCCTTAGGTTGTATAGGCTTTTGAGTGTTTTTTTGTCCCACCCCTTTCCTAAATGACCCTGTTACAGCCAGGCCAATGCAAAAGTTCAACTTTTTTCCGATAATTATTGATCTAGAGACTCCAGAGAACTGTGCTAGACTGGTCTGGTTCCGATTGGGCCAAAAACCTAGGACTAGTTCGCAAAAGTAGGTTTTTCACTAAATTGCCCATAGAATTTTTTTTTTGCTCGTAGAGCAATTTGGAGATAGCCATTTTGTCCGTCTGGATCCAGGGATCACAGTGATGCTAAAATTGAGACTCTAGGACAAACTGTCTAGGAGTTATGAGCAATGTAGTAAATTTGGTCATTATAGCGCCACCTATGGGCCAATCGGGTCATATTTTGATAGGTTCTCCCCAAATTGAGGACTACCATTTGGCCAAGTTTCAAGGTTCCAGCTCTTACGGTTTGGGCTGCACGATGCGTTTTAGGGCGGAATAATAATAATAATAATAATAAAAATCAGCACAATTACAATAGGGTTTCAGCATTTCATGCTTGAACCCCTAATAAAAATCAGTACAATTACAATAGGGTTTCAGCACTTCGTGCTTGAACCCCTAATAATAATAAAGCTGCAAGCAGCATTTATCGGGGTTCAAGCAGTTAAGGCCTTTAAGGCATTTAAGCACAAAAGCATCAAAAGTTATTAAGATTTATTTAGCAAGCATGTAACCACTGACATAATAGATGGAAAAGACCATTTACAGCCAATACAGGCAATTTGCCATGGGATATATATGGTTTTAAAGCTTTTTAACAGTTATAGCGCCACCTATGCTCCGATCTCCATAGAATTGTTTACTGTGACCTCAAATTGAACCCATACACATGTGTACTGAGTTTGGTGAAGATATCTCATTTACTTCTTGAGTTATAGCCATTTGAGTAAAATAGGCTCCTCCCACAACGATTTGCCACATTCTAGAATTATTTAATATGATTCTAGCATGATTTACTATCATATACCATGTTCCAGAATGATTTATTAGGATTCTAGCATGATTTACCTTGATACACCTCATTTCAGTATTATTTACTATGATTTACAATGTTTCTAGCATGATTAACCACATTACTAGCAAATATGTGAAGTGTCAGTGCAAATGAGGTGATGAACACTGACAAAATATTATTGTGTTATAATAGTTAGTTATATACGTGATTTTTAGTGTGTGTCCAAGTATGAATGCAAAAGCACATGTAAAATATTTCATTATTAAGTAGAATGGCCAGCAGAGGGCAGTAGAAGACCACTTATTGGCTCACTTTCACTTTAAACCAGTTTTCTGCACTAAAGCAAACCAGTTTTTCCATGTTAACTCAATGCATGCTTACACACACACACACACACACACACACACACACACACACACACACACACAACACACACACACACACACACACACACACACACACACACACACACACACACACACATACACACACACACACACACATACACACACAGCATAGTTAACCATGATTTACCATGATATACCACGTTCTAGTATTATTTACCAGGAGATAAACGACAATCTAGTATTATTTACTTTGATTTACCATGTTTCTAGCCTGATTTATCACATTACTAGCAATTATTTGAAGTGTCAGTGCAAATAAAGTGATTAACACTGACAAAATATGATTGTGTTATAATAGTTATTGCTATATAAGTGATTTTTTTTGTGTGTATTCAAGTATGAATGCAAGCACATGTTGAAATATTTCATTAATAAGTAGAATGGCCAGCAGAGGGCAGTAGAAGACCACTTATTGGCTCACTTTCACTTTAAACCAGTTTTCTGCACTAAAGCAAACCAGTTTATCCATGTTAACTCAATGCATGCTTACACACACACACACACACACACACACACACACACACACACACACACACACACAGAGCATAGTTAACCATGATTTACCATGATTTACCACATTACTAGCAATTATTTGAAGTGTCAGTGCAAATAAAGTGATTAACACTGACAAAATATGATTGTGTTATAATAGTTATTGCTATATAAGTGATTTTTAGTGTGTATTCAAGTATAAATGCAAGCACATGTGGAAAAATTTAATTAATAAGTAGAATGGCCAGCAGAGGGCAGTAGAAGACCACTTATTGGCTCACTTTCACTTTAAACCTCATGATTTTGACCAGTTTTCTGCACTAAAGCAAACCAGTGTTTCCATGTTAACTCAATAATGCATAATTGCTACATATGCTACACACAATAATGCTACACACACACACACACACACACACACACACACACACACACACACAAATGTTTCAGTGATATTGGTGTCACATTCACCTTCATCACATTCACCTTCTGTCTTCATCACATTCACCATCTGTCGTCATCACCTGCACCTGCTCCTCATCACCCTCCTCATCATCACCTGCTCCTCATCATCATAACCGTCACCTGTTGTCCTTGTCTTGATCTGTGTATTTAAGTTCCCCTCTCATCCATTATCATTGTCGGTTATTGTTTGTGCACTAGCACTCTGTTATGTTTGTTTTCATGTTGGAAAATAAAACCTTTGTTATATTTGTACCACACACACACACACACACACACACACACACACACACACACACACACACACACACACACACACACACACACAGGGGCGTAGCACCAAATTTTGGGCCCTGGGTACAAACCATCTTGCTGGGCCCCCGTACCAAATACCATAGTGATACCAATGGGTGGGGTATTGCATTTTTAATCATAAAAACACTTAAAATGTAAACAAAATAAGCCACACTCTGATTAATATATTTTTGTTTTATTGTCAAAAGTATAAGTTAATTGATGATTATTTGTCTGTTTAAAATAAATGCAGACTATAGAATCACAGGGTACACTAACCGCCAAACTAGACATTCAGTCTTTGAATTACGTTTTTAAAATTAGTAATTTTCAATCATTAAGATGTGCATTAAACTGAGAACAATTCTGTACTTAATGTAAGAGCGTGCGCGAGCTAATTTGCAAAGCAATGCGGTAAAATAGGCGCTAATGATCTGTGTTTTTGCGGTGTTAGATTTTGACAATGGAGGGAAATATACAGTGTTTTCATGTAAACATCTGATTTCTGCAGAGTAAGATTACGGTTAACACCTTTAAATATTACATAAATGTATTATTTTGTATTTTTATTAAACTTATTGAGTGTAGGCCTATAAATCAGCAGCAAAAAGTAATTCTTGAAAAAATCTGCACAGTAATTTTATCAAATCTACACGTTAATAAAAACAAATTGCTATTAGTACTCTTATAAAATTCAATTAGGCAATCATACATTTCTCAATTTTATATTTATATATTAATGTCAAGAATTTAGAAGTGTATTTATATAGCCTACGCTACACTACACAGAAATAATACACAATTAAATTATGCTTATTTGAAATGCATTGAGCAGGCTAGGTATGAAACGCTTCAAAACAGAGCGCACAAAGCGCGTATGCGCATCGCAGGTGCAGAATGATGTGCTCAAAGCGACATGGAGTCACAGCAAGTGTGCATTTAAAAGTTCACGGCACAAAGCGAAGACATGTCGAGCGCACACATTCTAGTGTTTATCTGTCCAACAGTTTATTGATCATTTGTTTCTTCAGTTTTAAATTCCAGTTATTGTGCGTCTGATGCCGATTCATAGTCCTTGTGATCTAACAGGCACACGGTAGCGAGTCGTTTAAAAACAGCAACAAACTCCAACAAAATAAAGTCATTTTATGTAAATCCACAGCCTTTTCTCTACAGATCAAGCATTATAATGTTAATATATCATATTGGAGAGAGTTTTACCGTGCATCCTGCTGTAACCGGCAGAGGCGCGCGCGCTGTTTGAATAACGTTAGTTAAGTTAGCTGTTACTGAATGGAGATTGACAGCCGCAGAGGAGCGAAAACGAGTTTCCGTAAACTTTAATGATGTAATACGACATCTGTCCCTCACATTAAGCTATGGAATGGCCTCAGATGACTTTGTCACCCAAACTGACGTGAAAAAAGCGCGAGGCGCCGAAAAGCGCGCTGTTTGCATCCCTGTATGTATGGTGTGATACTATAAAGTATTGGTATATTATTCAAACAGAGTACGAACATAAATGTATGCTATTCTACCTGGAGTAGATATTTATGTTAAAACAATGTCAATGCTCGATGATGCATTTGGAGCTCACCTTTCTTTTCAAAAAACTGAGTGAGCAACTGCTTGCCCTCATTTGCCTTTCTCTCTTTAATCTTCTTTTCTTTTCGTTTTTTAGCCCCTTATTTTCCTTTCTTAAGGAAAGACATGACTCTTCCCCTGTCTTCCTAATTCCTATCACAGCTCACTCCAGCTCCTCCTGTCTCTCATCAACTGATTCACCGCGGGTCCGTAGCAGAAGCACCTGACCTGCGGGTCGTACCATTTACATTGATTCGAGAGGGGTGGTGGGGCCCTGCACAGCATGAAAATCACTTTTTTATACCAAACCAGTGCCTAACTACAAGTTTAGTTTTGCACAGGAACTTTTTTATTTGTACATAAATGTTATAAAAATGTTAGTGCATGTATATGTATGTATAGAAAACTGACTTCTAAGGGGCCCCCCCTGCCTCGGGCCCTGGGAACTCGGTACCCTTTATCCCCCCAGTCCGACGCCCCTGCACACACACACCATCATTTATCATGATTTACCATGGCTGATACCAATACCAATATGAGAAAATGACTATTTTAAACAGCAGGGGGCAGTAAAATACCACTTATTGGCTTAACATGCCATTAAATCATATCATTTTCACCTTTTTAACTGTTATAGAGGCAAATTTTGTCCGATCTGTCTGAAAATTTTCATGCTTGTTCAGGGTGATATTTCACACGTTCTGACTTGTTTTTAAGAAGGTCTGAGCATTGATTAAAGAGATATAGGCTTTCGGGGACACTTGGTAAAGGCCAGATTTTGAAGTGAACCTATTATAGCTATCCAAATGAAGTAGTTCAACTTTTTCTGACAATTATTGATCTAGTGAGTCCAGAGAATTGTATTGCACTAGTTTTGAACATTATGATATGAAAATTATATGATCAGACATGGAAAAGACCATTTACAGCCAATACAGGCAGTTTACCATAGGAAATATATGGTTTTAAAGCTTTTTAACAGTTATAGCGCCAACTATTGTCCAATCTCCATAAAATTTTGCAAGCTTGTTTGTGATGTTATGACACATATGCTCACCAATTTTTGTGAAGTTCTGAGTTTTCATTTAGGATTTATAGGCTTTTGAGTGTATTTTGCCACACCCATTTTATAAATGACCCTATTACAGCCATACAAATACAAAAGTTCAACTTTTTTTTGATAATTATTGATCTAGAGAGTCCATAGAATTGTCCTAGACTGGTCTGGTTCCGATCGGGCAAAAAACCAGGGACTAGTTCGCAAAAGTAGGTTTTTAACATATTCATGAATATTTAATGAACGGTTTGATTGACAGCAATGGTTCTAGAGGCAAAGTTGTTCAGCATGAGCAGATCTATCAAATGATATGCATTTTGTGACAATATATCTAACACCACGTGATTACAGAGCCATAAAACTCGTTAGCGCCAACTAGTGGCCGATTTCTTTCAAAATTCTTACAGACCTCTAGGGCCATGAGTCGAACATGCCCACCAAGTTTCGTTCCGATCGGCCTCCGTTAACCTTGTCTAATAGGTGCTCAACTTCATTGGCCAATGGCGGCCATGTTTTTTGAGATACACCAATGTCCTCATAGACATACATGGCACCTTGGACCAAGACACTGCATACCAATTTTCAAGTCAATCGGACTAACGGTCAGGTGGTTATAGCCTGTTTTATGTTTTTTTTCATGTTATAGCGCCACCATGTGGCCAATCGCCGCGATTTTTTTACCGTGTCCTCAGATTGACCTCTTACATATGTGTACCAAGTTTGTTGAAAATACCTCATTTACTTCTGGAGTTATAGCCATTTTAGTAAAATAGGCTCCGCCCACAACGTTAATTTTGCGCCCCCTAGCGACCCTGAATCGAAATTTCAACTTTTTTTCGATAATTATTGATCTTCAGTCTCCAGAGAACAATTCTGCACTGGTTTGGTTCCGATCGAGCAAAAAACCAGGGACTAGTTCGCAAAAGTAGGTTTTCGACAAAATTCAAAATGGCGGAAAATCTATCATGACGGAAATGAAATCGGAGATATACGTTTTGTTCGTCAGACGACCAGCTTTCCAATGATATAAGACACTTGTGTCTACGACATACGGTCCAGGAGTTATGACCACTTTCGCGCTTTTGGTTGTTATAGCGCCACCTATGGGCCAATCGAGGTCATAATTTGATAACCTCTCCTCGATTTTTGTACTACCATCTGGCAAAGTTTCAAAGCTCTAGCCCTTACGGTTTGGGCTGCACGATGCGTTATACGGCAGAATAATAATAATAATTAAAGCTGCAAGCAGCATTTATCGGGGTTCAAGCAGTTAAGGCCTTTAAGGCATTTAAGCACAAAAGCATCAAAAGTTATTAAGATTTATTTAGCAAGCATGTAACCACTGACATAATAGATGGAAAAGACCATTTACAGCCAATACAGGCAATTTGCCATGGGATATATATGGTTTTAAAGCTTTTTAACAGTTATAGCGCCACCTATGCTCCGATCTCCATAGAATTGTTTACTGTGACCTCAAATTGAACCCATACACATGTGTACTGAGTTTGGTGAAGATATCTCATTTACTTCTTGAGTTATAGCCATTTGAGTAAAATAGGCTCCTCCCACAACGATTTGCCACATTCTAGAATTATTTAATATGATTCTAGCATGATTTACTATCATATACCATGTTCCAGAATGATTTATTAGGATTCTAGCATGATTTACCTTGATACACCTCATTTCAGTATTATTTACTATGATTTACAATGTTTCTAGCATGATTAACCACATTACTAGCAAATATGTGAAGTGTCAGTGCAAATGAGGTGATGAACACTGACAAAATATTATTGTGTTATAATAGTTAGTTATATACGTGATTTTTAGTGTGTGTCCAAGTATGAATGCAAAAGCACATGTAAAATATTTCATTATTAAGTAGAATGGCCAGCAGAGGGCAGTAGAAGACCACTTATTGGCTCACTTTCACTTTAAACCAGTTTTCTGCACTAAAGCAAACCAGTTTTTCCATGTTAACTCAATGCATGCTTACACACACACACACACACACACACACACACACACACACAAACACACACACACACACACACACACACACACACACACACACACACACACACACACACACACACACACACACACACATACACACACAGCATAGTTAACCATGATTTACCATGATATACCACGTTCTAGTATTATTTACCAGGAGATAAACGACAATCTAGTATTATTTACTTTGATTTACCATGTTTCTAGCCTGATTTATCACATTACTAGCAATTATTTGAAGTGTCAGTGCAAATAAAGTGATTAACACTGACAAAATATGATTGTGTTATAATAGTTATTGCTATATAAGTGATTTTTTTTGTGTGTATTCAAGTATGAATGCAAGCACATGTTGAAATATTTCATTAATAAGTAGAATGGCCAGCAGAGGGCAGTAGAAGACCACTTATTGGCTCACTTTCACTTTAAACCAGTTTTCTGCACTAAAGCAAACCAGTTTATCCATGTTAACTCAATGCATGCTTACACACACACACACACACACACACACACACACACACACACACACACACACACACACACACACACACAGAGCATAGTTAACCATGATTTACCATGATTTACCACATTACTAGCAATTATTTGAAGTGTCAGTGCAAATAAAGTGATTAACACTGACAAAATATGATTGTGTTATAATAGTTATTGCTATATAAGTGATTTTTAGTGTGTATTCAAGTATAAATGCAAGCACATGTGGAAAAATTTAATTAATAAGTAGAATGGCCAGCAGAGGGCAGTAGAAGACCACTTATTGGCTCACTTTCACTTTAAACCTCATGATTTTGACCAGTTTTCTGCACTAAAGCAAACCAGTGTTTCCATGTTAACTCAATAATGCATAATTGCTACATATGCTACACACAATAATGCTACACACACACACACACACACACACACACACACACACACACACACACACACACACACACACACACACACAAATGTTTCAGTGATATTGGTGTCACATTCACCTTCATCACATTCACCTTCTGTCTTCATCACATTCACCATCTGTCGTCATCACCTGCACCTGCTCCTCATCACCCTCCTCATCATCACCTGCTCCTCATCATCATAACCGTCACCTGTTGTCCTTGTCTTGATCTGTGTATTTAAGTTCCCCTCTCATCCATTATCATTGTCGGTTATTGTTTGTGCACTAGCACTCTGTTATGTTTGTTTTCATGTTGGAAAATAAAACCTTTGTTATATTTGTACCACACACACACACACACACACACACACACACACACACACACACACACACACACACACACACACACACACACCATCATTTATCATGATTTACCATGGCTGATACCAATACCAATATGAGAAAATGACTATTTTAAACAGCAGGGGGCAGTAAAATACCACTTATTGGCTTAACATGCCATTAAATCATATCATTTTCACCTTTTTAACTGTTATAGAGGCAAATTTTGTCCGATCTGTCTGAAAATTTTCATGCTTGTTCAGGGTGATATTTCACACGTTCTGACTTGTTTTTAAGAAGGTCTGAGCATTGATTAAAGAGATATAGGCTTTCGGGGACACTTGGTAAAGGCCAGATTTTGAAGTGAACCTATTATAGCTATCCAAATGAAGTAGTTCAACTTTTTCTGACAATTATTGATCTAGTGAGTCCAGAGAATTGTATTGCACTAGTTTTGAACATTATGATATGAAAATTATATGATCAGACATGGAAAAGACCATTTACAGCCAATACAGGCAGTTTACCATAGGAAATATATGGTTTTAAAGCTTTTTAACAGTTATAGCGCCAACTATTGTCCAATCTCCATAAAATTTTGCAAGCTTGTTTGTGATGTTATGACACATATGCTCACCAATTTTTGTGAAGTTCTGAGTTTTCATTTAGGATTTATAGGCTTTTGAGTGTATTTTGCCACACCCATTTTATAAATGACCCTATTACAGCCATACAAATACAAAAGTTCAACTTTTTTTTGATAATTATTGATCTAGAGAGTCCATAGAATTGTCCTAGACTGGTCTGGTTCCGATCGGGCAAAAAACCAGGGACTAGTTCGCAAAAGTAGGTTTTTAACATATTCATGAATATTTAATGAACGGTTTGATTGACAGCAATGGTTCTAGAGGCAAAGTTGTTCAGCATGAGCAGATCTATCAAATGATATGCATTTTGTGACAATATATCTAACACCACGTGATTACAGAGCCATAAAACTCGTTAGCGCCAACTAGTGGCCGATTTCTTTCAAAATTCTTACAGACCTCTAGGGCCATGAGTCGAACATGCCCACCGAGTTTCGTTCCGATCGGCCTCCGTTAACCTTGTCTAATAGGTGCTCAACTTCATTGGCCAATGGCGGCCATGTTTTTTGAGATACACCAATGTCCTCATAGACATACATGGCACCTTGGACCAAGACACTGCATACCAATTTTCAAGTCAATCGGACTAACGGTCAGGTGGTTATAGCCTGTTTTATGTTTTTTTCATGTTATAGCGCCACCATGTGGCCAATCGCCGCGATTTTTTTACCGTGTCCTCAGATTGACCTCTTACATATGTGTACCAAGGTTGGTGAAAATACCTCATTTACTTCTGGAGTTATAGCCATTTTAGTAAAATAGGCTCCGCCCACAACGTTAATTTTGCGCCCCCTAGCGACCCTGAATCGAAATTTCAACTTTTTTTCGATAATTATTGATCTTCAGTCTCCAGAGAACAATTCTGCACTGGTTTGGTTCCGATCGAGCAAAAAACCAGGGACTAGTTCGCAAAAGTAGGTTTTCGACAAAATTCAAAATGGCGGAAAATCTATCATGACGGAAATGAAATCGGAGATATACGTTTTGTTCGTCAGACGACCAGCTTTCCAATGATATAAGACACTTGTGTCTACGACATACAGTCCAGGAGTTATGACCACTTTTGCGCTTTTGGTTGTTATAGCGCCACCTATGGGCCAATCGAGGTCATAATTTGATAACCTCTCCTCGATTTTTGTACTACCATCTGGCAAAGTTTCAAAGCTCTAGCCCTTACGGTTTGGGCTGCACGATGCGTTTTACGGCGGAATAATAATAATAATTAAAGCTGCAAGCAGCATTTATCGGGGTTCAAGCATTTAAGGCCTTTAGGCACATAAGCATTTAAGACATTAAGATTTATTTAGAAAGCTTTTAACCACTGAAATAATAGATGGAAAAGTCCATTTACAGCCAATACAGGCAATTTACCATAGGAAATATGTGTTTTTTAAAGCTTTTTAACAGTTATAGCACCATCTATAGTCCGATCTCCATGAAATTTTGCATGCTTGTTAATGATGTTATGGCACATAAGCTCACCAATTTTCGTGAAGTTCTGAGTTTTTTTTTAGGATTTATAGGCTTTTGAGTGCATTTTGCCACGCCCATTTTCTTTATGACCCAATATACCCATGCGAAAAATGCAAAAGTTCAACTTTTTTTTGATAATTATTGATCTTGAGAGTCCATAGAATTGTCCTAGACTCGTTTGGTTCTGATCGGGCGAAAAACCTAGGACTAGTTCGCAAAAGTAGGTTTTTAACATAATTACGAATATTTAATGAACGGTTTGATTGACAGCAATGGTTCTTGAGGCAAAGTTGTTCAACAAGAGGAGATCTATCAAATGGTATGCATTTTGTGACAATAAGTGTAACACCACGTGATTACAGAGCCATAAAACTCGTTAGCGCCAACTAGTGGCCGATTTCTTTTAAAATTCTTACAGACCTCTAGGGCCATGAGTCGAACATGCCCACCGAGTTTCGTTCCGATAGGCCTCCGTTAACCTTGTCTAATAGGTGCTCAAACTTCATTGGCCGATGGCGGCCATGTTTTTTGAGATACACCAATGTCCTCATAGACATACATGGCACCTTGGACCAAGACACTGCATACCAATTTTCAAGTCAATCGGACTAACGGTCAGGTGGTTATAGCCTGTTTTATGTTTTTTTCATGTTATAGCGCCACCATGTGACCAATCGCCGCGATTTTTTTACCGTGACCTCATATTGACGTCTTACACATGTGTACCAGGTTTGGTTAAAATACCTCTTTTACTTCTGGAGTTATAGCCATTTTAGTAAAATAGGCTCCTCCCACAACGTTAATTTTGCACCCCCTAGCGACCGTGAATCGAAATTTCAACTTTTTTTTGATAATTATTGATATTCAGACTCCAGAGAACAATTCTGCACTGGTTTGGTTCCGATCGGGCAAAAAACCAGGGACTAGTTCGCAAAAGTAGATTTTCGACAAAATTCAAAATGGCGGAAAATCTATCATGGCGGAAATAAAATCGGAGATATACGTTTTGTTCGTCAGGCGTCCAGCTTTCCAATGATATAAGACACTTGAGTCTATGACTTACGGTCTAGGAGTTATGAGCAGTTTCGCGCTTTTGGTTGCTATAGCGCCACCTATGGGCCAATCGGGGTCATAATTTGATAACCTCTCCTCGATTTTTGTACTACCATATGGCAAAGTTTCAAAGCTCTAGCCCTTACGGTTTGGGCTGCACGATGCGTTTTACGGCAGAATAATAATAATAATAATAATAATAAAAATCAGCACAATTACAATAGGGTTTCAGCACTTCGTGCTTGAACCCCTAATTAAAGCTGCAAGCAGCATTTATCGGGGTTCAAGCATTTAAGGCCTTTAGGCACATAAGCATTTAAGACATTAAGATTTATTTAGAAAGCTTTTAACCACTGAAATAATAGATGGAAAAGTCCATTTACAGCCAATACAGGCAATTTACCATAGGAAATATGTGTTTTTTAAAGCTTTTTAACAGTTATAGCACCATCTATAGTCCGATCTCCATGAAATTTTGCATGCTTGTTAATGATGTTATGGCACATAAGCTCACCAATTTTCGTGAAGTTCTGAGTTTTCGTTTAGGATTTATAGGCTTTTGAGTGCATTTTGCCACGCCCATTTTCTTTATGACCCAATATACCCATGCGAAAAATGCAAAAGTTCAACTTTTTTTTGATAATTATTGATCTTGAGAGTCCATAGAATTGTCCTAGACTCGTTTGGTTCTGATCGGGCGAAAAACCTAGGACTAGTTCGCAAAAGTAGGTTTTTAACATAATTACGAATATTTAATGAACGGTTTGATTGACAGCAATGGTTCTTGAGGCAAAGTTGTTCAACAAGAGGAGATCTATCAAATGGTATGCATTTTGTGACAATAAGTGTAACACCACGTGATTACAGAGCCATAAAACTCGTTAGCGCCAACTAGTGGCCGATTTCTTTTAAAATTCTTACAGACCTCTAGGGCCATGAGTCGAACATGCCCACCGAGTTTCGTTCCGATAGGCCTCCGTTAACCTTGTCTAATAGGTGCTCAAACTTCATTGGCCGATGGCGGCCATGTTTTTTGAGATACACCAATGTCCTCATAGACATACATGGCACCTTGGACCAAGACACTGCATACCAATTTTCAAGTCAATCGGACTAACGGTCAGGTGGTTATAGCCTGTTTTATGTTTTTTTCATGTTATAGCGCCACCATGTGACCAATCGCCGCGATTTTTTTACCGTGACCTCATATTGACGTCTTACACATGTGTACCAGGTTTGGTTAAAATACCTCTTTTACTTCTGGAGTTATAGCCATTTTAGTAAAATAGGCTCCTCCCACAACGTTAATTTTGCACCCCCTAGCGACCATGAATCGAAATTTCAACTTTTTTTTGATAATTATTGATATTCAGACTCCAGAGAACAATTCTGCACTGGTTTGGTTCCGATCGGGCAAAAAACCAGGGACTAGTTCGCAAAAGTAGATTTTCGACAAAATTCAAAATGGCGGAAAATCTATCATGGCGGAAATAAAATCGGAGATAAACGTTTTGTTCGTCAGGCGTCCAGCTTTCCAATGATATAAGACACTTGAGTCTATGACTTACGGTCTAGGAGTTATGAGCAGTTTCGCGCTTTTGGTTGCTATAGCGCCACCTATGGGCCAATCGGGGTCATAATTTGATAACCTCTCCTCGATTTTTGTACTACCATATGGCAAAGTTTCAAAGCTCTAGCCCTTACGGTTTGGGCTGCACGATGCGTTTTACGGCAGAATAATAATAATAATAATAATAATTAAAGCTGCAAGCAGCATTTATCGGGGTTCAAGCAGTTAAGGCCTTTAAGCACAAAAGCATCAAAAGTGATTAAGTTTTATTTAGCAAGCATGTAACTACTGACATAATAGATGGAAAAGACCATTTACAGGAAATACCATAGGAAATATATGGTTTTAAAGCTTTTTAGCAGTTATAGCGCCACCTATGGTCCGATCTCCATAAAAATTGGCATGCTTGTTAATGATGTTATGTCACATATGCTCACCAATTTTTGTGAAGTTCTGAGTTTTCATTTAGGATTTATAGGCTTTTTAGTGTTTTTTTGCCATGCCCCTTTTCTAAATGACCCTATTACAGCCATCTACATGCAAAAGTTCAACTTTTTTTTGATAATTATTGATCTAGAGTGTCCAGAGAATTGTCCTAGACTGGTCTGGTTTCGATCGGGCGAAAAACCTAGGACTAGTTTGCAAAAGTAGGTTTTTAACATAATTACGAATATTTAATAAACGGTTTAATTGACAGCATTAGTTCTTGAGGCAAAGTTGTTCAGCATGAGCAGATCTATCAGATGATATGCATTTTGTGACGATAAGTGTAACACCACGTGATTACAGAGCCATAAACTCGTTAGCGCCAACTAGTGGCCGATTTCTTTCAAAACTCTTAGAGACCTCTAGGGCCATGAGTCGAACATGCCCATCGAGTTTCGTTCCGATCGGCCTCCGTTAACCTTGTCTAATAGGTGCTCAAATTTCATTGGTCGATGGCGGCCATGTTTTTCGAGATACGCCAATGTCCTCATAGACATACATGGTACCTTGGACCAAGACACTGCATACCAATTTTCAAGTCAATCGGACTAACGGTCACGTGGTCATAGCCGTTTTCATGTTTTTTTCATGTTATAGCGCCACCTAGTAATCAATCGTCGCGATTTTTTTACTGTGACCCCAGATTGAACTCATACACATGTGCACCAAGTTTGGTGAAGATATCTAATTTCATTCTCGAGTTATAGCCATTTTAGTAAAATAGGCTCCTCCCACAACATTAATTTATCACCCCCCGGCGATCAGGAATCGAAATTTCGACTTTTTTTCGATAATTATTGATATTCAGACTCCAGAGAACATTTCTGCACTGTTTTGGATCCAATTGGACAAAAAACCTAGGACTAGTTCGCAAAAGTAGGTTTTTAACTAAATTCAAAATGGCGGACAATTTGCATACAGGAAATGAAATCGGAGATATACGTTTTGACCTTCAGGTTTCCAGCTTTCCAGTGATATAAGACACTTGAGTCTACGTCATACGGTCTAGGAGTTATGAGCAGTTTCGCGCTTTTGGTTGCTATAGCGCCACCTATGGGCCAATTGGGGTCATATTCTCTGAACCTCTCCTCGATTTTTGTACTACCATCTGGCAAAGTTTCAAAGCTCCAGCTCTTACGGTTTGGGCTGCACGATGAGTTTTACGGCAGAAGAAAAATAATAATAATAATAATAATAATAATAATAATAATAATAAAAATCAGTACAATTACAATAGGGTTTCAGCACTTCGTGCTTGAACCCCTAATAATTAAAGCTGCAAGCAGCATTTATCGGGGTTCAAGCATTTAAGGCCTTTAGGCACATAAGCATTTAAGACATTAAGATTTATTTAGAAAGCTTTTAACCACTGAAATAATAGATGGAAAAGTCCATTTACAGCCAATACAGGCAATTTACCATAGGAAATATGTGTTTTTTAAAGCTTTTTAACAGTTATAGCACCATCTATAGTCCGATCTCCATGAAATTTTGCATGCTTGTTAATGATGTTATGGCACATAAGCTCACCAATTTTCGTGAAGTTCTGAGTTTTTGTTTAGGATTTATAGGCTTTTGAGTGCATTTTGCCACGCCCATTTTCTTTATGACCCAATATACCCATGCGAAAAATGCAAAAGTTCAACTTTTTTTTGATAATTATTGATCTTGAGAGTCCATAGAATTGTCCTAGACTCGTTTGGTTCTGATCGGGCGAAAAACCTAGGACTAGTTCGCAAAAGTAGGTTTTTAACATAATTACGAATATTTAATGAACGGTTTGATTGACAGCAATGGTTCTTGAGGCAAAGTTGTTCAACAAGAGGAGATCTATCAAATGGTATGCATTTTGTGACAATAAGTGTAACACCACGTGATTACAGAGCCATAAAACTCGTTAGCGCCAACTAGTGGCCGATTTCTTTTAAAATTCTTACAGACCTCTAGGGCCATGAGTCGAACATGCCCACCGAGTTTCGTTCCGATAGGCCTCCGTTAACCTTGTCTAATAGGTGCTCAAACTTCATTGGCCGATGGCGGCCATGTTTTTTGAGATACACCAATGTCCTCATAGACATACATGGCACCTTGGACCAAGACACTGCATACCAATTTTCAAGTCAATCGGACTAACGGTCAGGTGGTTATAGCCTGTTTTATGTTTTTTTCATGTTATAGCGCCACCATGTGACCAATCGCCGCGATTTTTTTACCGTGACCTCATATTGACGTCTTACACATGTGTACCAGGTTTGGTTAAAATACCTCTTTTACTTCTGGAGTTATAGCCATTTTAGTAAAATAGGCTCCTCCCACAACGTTAATTTTGCACCCCCTAGCGACCGTGAATCGAAATTTCAACTTTTTTTTGATAATTATTGATATTCAGACTCCAGAGAACAATTCTGCACTGGTTTGGTTCCGATCGGGCAAAAAACCAGGGACTAGTTCGCAAAAGTAGATTTTCGACAAAATTCAAAATGGCGGAAAATCTATCATGGCGGAAATAAAATCGGAGATATACGTTTTGTTCGTCAGGCGTCCAGCTTTCCAATGATATAAGACACTTGAGTCTATGACTTACGGTCTAGGAGTTATGAGCAGTTTCGCGCTTTTGGTTGCTATAGCGCCACCTATGGGCCAATCGGGGTCATAATTTGATAACCTCTCCTCGATTTTTGTACTACCATATGGCAAAGTTTCAAAGCTCTAGCCCTTACGGTTTGGGCTGCACGATGCGTTTTACGGCAGAATAATAATAATAATAATAATAATAATTAAAGCTGCAAGCAGCATTTATCGGGGTTCAAGCAGTTAAAGCCTTTTAAGCATTTAAGCACAAAAGCATCAAAAGTTAAGATTTATTTAGCAAGCATGTAACCACGGACATAATAGATGGAAAAGACCATTTACAGCCAATACAGGCAGTTTACCATGGGATATATATGGTTTTAAAGCTTTTTAACAGTTATAGCGCCACCTATGGTCCGATCTCCATAGAATTGTTTACTGTGACCTCAAATTGAACCCATACACATGTGTACTGAGTTTGGTGAAGATATCTCATTTACTTCTTGAGTTATAGCCATTTTAGTAAAATAGGCTCCTCCCACAACAATTTAGCACATTCTAGTATTATTTACTATGATTCTAGCATGATTTGCCATATTCTAGCATAATTTACCATGATATACTACATTCTAGTATGATTTACCATTGTTTACTGTGATTCTAGCATGGATTACCATAGTTTATCATGATTTATCATAGTTTACCATGATTTACCCTGTTCTAGCATAGTTTACCATGATTTACCATGTTCTAGCATGATTTACCATGATATACCACATTCTAACATGATTTACCATAGTTTATTATGATTTATCATGGCTTACCATGATTTACCCTGTTCTAGCATAGTTTACCATGATTTACCATGTTCTAGCATGATGTACCATGATATACTATGTTCTAGAATGATGTACCAGGATTGTAGTATGATTTACCTTGATACACCACATTCTAGTATCATTTATTGATTTACCATGTTTTTAGTGTGATTTAACCATGATTTACCACATTGCTAGCAATTATGTGAAGTATCAGTAAAAATGAAGTGATAAACTCTGACAAAATATGATTGTGCTACAATAGTAATTGTTATATAAGTGATTTTTTAGTGTTTTATTGTTATATAAGTGATTTTTAGTGTCTAATGAATGCAAAAGCATATGTGGGTAGACATTAATAAGTAGAATGGCCAGCAGAGGGCAGTAGAAGACCACATATTGGCTCACTTTCACTTTAAACTTCTTGATTTTCACCATTTTTCTGCACTAAAGCAAAGCAGTTTTTCCATTTTAAATCCATAATGCATGTTAACACACACACACACACACACACACAAGACAAATGTTGTTTTTTCAATGCTATTGGGATATGTCATTATGAAAATATATTTGAATGGTCTATAAACATTTCACAAAGTCTTTGTAAGCTATTAATCAGATCATTCAGAATTTATTCAGAAACCTAAGACTACACACACACATTATATTGTAGATACAGACATTTGAAATATATGATGTGATCAAACTGTCAATACTAATAATTTAACAGATGGATTTTTGACTAAATGTAATTGTAAATGTTAAAATAGTGATTTTATAAAGTCTAAATATAAATTATAGAACAATATGACAACATGACTATTTTAAACAGCAGGGGGCAGTAAAATACCACTTCTTGGCTTAATATGTCATTATATTCATATCATTTTCACCTTTTTAACTGTTATAGAGGCAAATTTTGTCAGATCTGTCTGAAAATTTTCATGCATGTTCAGAGTGATATTTCACATGTTCTGACTTGTTTTTAAGAAGGTTTGAACATTCATTAAAGAGATATAGGCTTTCGGGGACACTTGGTAAAGGCCACATTTTGAAGTGAACCTATTATAGCTACCCAAATGAAGTAGTTCAACTTTTTCTGACAATTATTGTTCTAGTGAGTCCAGAGAATTGTATTGCACTAGTTTTTAACATTATGATATGAAAATTATATATTCAGAGATGGAAAAGACCATTTACAGTCAATACAGGCAGTTTACCATAGGAAATATATGGTTTTAAAGATTTTTAACAGTTATAGCGCCACCTATCGTCCGATCTCCATGAAATTTTGCATGCTTGTTAATGATGTTATGTCACATAAGTTCACCAATTTTTGTGAAGTTCTGGGTTTTTATTTAGGATTTATAGGCTTTTTAATGTATTTTTCCATGCCCATTTTATAAATGATCCTATTACAGCCATCCAAATGCAAAAGTTCAACTTTTTTTTGATAATTATTGATCTAGAGAGTCCAGAGAATTGTCCTAGACTGGTCTGGTTCCGATCGGGCAAAAAACCTAGGACTAGTTCGCAAAAGTAGGTTTTAAACATATTCATGAATATTTAATGAACGGTTTGATTGACAGAAATGGTTCTTGAGGCAAAGTTGTTCAGCATGAGCAGATATATCAAATGATATGCTTTTTGTGACGATAAGTGTAACACCACGTGATTACAGAGCCAAAAAACTCGTTAGCGCCAACTAGTGGCCGATTTCTTTCAAAATTCTTACAGACCTCTAGGGCCATGAGTCGAACATGCCCATCGAGTTTCGTTCCGATCGGCCTCCGTTAACCTTGTCTAATAGGTGCTCAACTTCATTGGCCAATGGCGGCCATGTTTTTTGAGATACGCCAATGTCCTCATAGACATACATGGCACCTTGGACCAAGACACTGCATACCAATTTTCCAGTCAATCGGACTAACGGTCAGGTGGTTATAGCCCTTTTCATGTTTTTTTCATGTTATAGCGCCACCTAGTGTTCAATCGTCGCGATTTTTTTACTGTGACCCCAGAATGAACCCATACACATGTGTACCGAGTTTGGTGAAGCTATCTTATTTACTTTTTAAGTTATAGCCATTTTAGTAAAATAGGCTCCTCCCACAACGATTATTTTGCGCCCCCTAGCGTCCATGAATCGAAATTTCAACATTTTTTCGATAATTATTGATCGTCAGACTCCAGAGAACATTTCTGCACTGGTTTGGCTCCGATCGGGCAAAAAACCAGGGACTAGTTCGCAAAAGTAGATTTTCGACAAAATTCAAAATGGCGGAAAATCTATCATGACGGAAATGAAATCGGAGATATACGTTTTGTTCGTCAGGCGTCCAGCTTTCCAATGATATAAGACACTTGAGTCTGCGACATACGGTCTAGGAGTTATGAGCAGTTTCGCGCTTTTGGTTGCTATAGCGCCACCTATGGGCCAATCGGGGTCATAATCTCTGAACCTCTCCTCGATTTTTGTACTACCATCTGGCAAAGTTTCAATGCTCTAGCCCTTACGGTTTGGGCTGCACGATGCGTTTTACGGCAGAATAATAATAATAATAATAATTAAAGCTGCAAGCAGCATTTATCGGGGTTCAAGCATTTAAGGCCTTTAGGCACATAAGCATTTAAGACATTAAGATTTATTTAGAAAGCTTTTAACCACTGAAATAATAGATGGAAAAGTCCATTTACAGCCAATACAGGCAATTTACCATAGGAAATATGTGTTTTTTAAAGCTTTTTAACAGTTATAGCACCATCTATAGTCCGATCTCCATGAAATTTTGCATGCTTGTTAATGATGTTATGGCACATAAGCTCACCAATTTTCGTGAAGTTCTGAGTTTTTGTTTAGGATTTATAGGCTTTTGAGTGCATTTTGCCACGCCCATTTTCTTTATGACCCAATATACCCATGCGAAAAATGCAAAAGTTCAACTTTTTTTTGATAATTATTGATCTTGAGAGTCCATAGAATTGTCCTAGACTCGTTTGGTTCTGATCGGGCGAAAAACCTAGGACTAGTTCGCAAAAGTAGGTTTTTAACATAATTACGAATATTTAATGAACGGTTTGATTGACAGCAATGGTTCTTGAGGCAAAGTTGTTCAACAAGAGGAGATCTATCAAATGGTATGCATTTTGTGACAATAAGTGTAACACCACGTGATTACAGAGCCATAAAACTCGTTAGCGCCAACTAGTGGCCGATTTCTTTTAAAATTCTTACAGACCTCTAGGGCCATGAGTCGAACATGCCCACCGAGTTTCGTTCCGATAGGCCTCCGTTAACCTTGTCTAATAGGTGCTCAAACTTCATTGGCCGATGGCGGCCATGTTTTTTGAGATACACCAATGTCCTCATAGACATACATGGCACCTTGGACCAAGACACTGCATACCAATTTTCAAGTCAATCGGACTAACGGTCAGGTGGTTATAGCCTGTTTTATGTTTTTTTCATGTTATAGCGCCACCATGTGACCAATCGCCGCGATTTTTTTACCGTGACCTCATATTGACGTCTTACACATGTGTACCAGGTTTGGTTAAAATACCTCTTTTACTTCTGGAGTTATAGCCATTTTAGTAAAATAGGCTCCTCCCACAACGTTAATTTTGCACCCCCTAGCGACCGTGAATCGAAATTTCAACTTTTTTTTGATAATTATTGATATTCAGACTCCAGAGAACAATTCTGCACTGGTTTGGTTCCGATCGGGCAAAAAACCAGGGACTAGTTCGCAAAAGTAGATTTTCGACAAAATTCAAAATGGCGGAAAATCTATCATGGCGGAAATAAAATCGGAGATATACGTTTTGTTCGTCAGGCGTCCAGCTTTCCAATGATATAAGACACTTGAGTCTATGACTTACGGTCTAGGAGTTATGAGCAGTTTCGCGCTTTTGGTTGCTATAGCGCCACCTATGGGCCAATCGGGGTCATAATTTGATAACCTCTCCTCGATTTTTGTACTACCATATGGCAAAGTTTCAAAGCTCTAGCCCTTACGGTTTGGGCTGCACGATGCGTTTTACGGCAGAATAATAATAATAATAATAATAATAAAAATCAGCACAATTACAATAGGGTTTCAGCACTTCGTGCTTGAACCCCTAATAATAAAAATCAGTACAATTACAATAGGGTTTCAGCACTTCGTGCTTGAACCCCTAAAAATCAGCACAATTACAATAGGGTTTCAGCACTTCGTGCTTGAACCCCTAATAATTAAAGCTGCAAGCAGCATTTATCGGGGTTCAAGCAGTTAAGGCCTTTAAGCACAAAAGCATCAAAAGTGATTAACTTTTATTTAGCAAGCATGTAACTACTAACATAATAGATGGAAAAGACCATTTACAGGAAATACAATAGGAAATATATGGTTTTAAAGCTTTTTAGCAGTTATAGCGCCAGCTATCGTCCGATCTTCATAAAAATCGGCATGCTTGTTAATGATGTTATGTCACATATGCTCACCAATTTTTGTGAAGTTCTGAGTTTTCATTTAGGATTTATAGGCTTTTTAGTGTTTTTTGCCACGCCCCTTTTCTAAATGACCCTCTTACAGCCATCTACATGCAAAAGTTCAACTTTTTTTTGATAATTATTGATCTAGAGTGTCCAGAGAATTGTCCTAGACTGGTCTGGTTTCGATCGGGCGAAAAACCTAGGACTAGTTCGCAAAAGTAGGTTTTTAACATAATTACAAATATTTAATAAACGGTTTAATTGACAGCATTAGTTCTTGAGGCAAAGTTGTTCAGCATGAGCAGTTCTATCAGATGATATGCATTTTGTGATGATAAGTGTAACACCACGTGATTACAGACCCATAAAACTCGTTAGCGCCAACTAGTGGCCGATTTCGTTCAAAACTCTTACAGACCTCTAGGGCCATGAGTCGAACATGCCCATCGAGTTTCGTTCCGATCGGCCTCCGTTAGCCTTGTCTAATAGGTGCTCAAATTTCATTGGTCGATGGCGGCCATGTTTTTCGAGATACGCCAATGTCCTCATAGACATACATGGCACCTTGGACCAAGACACTGCATACGAATTTTCAAGTCAATCGGACAAACGGTCACGTGGTCATAGCCCTTTTCATGTTTTTTTCATGTTATAGCGCCACCTAGTGATCAATCGTCGCAATTTTTTTACTATGACCCCAGATTGAACTCATACACATGTGCACCAAGTTTGGTGAAGATATCTCATTTCCTTTTCGAGTTATAGCCATTTTAGTAAAATAGGCTCCTCCCACAACATTAATTTATCACCCCCTAGCGACCAGGAATCGAAATTTCGACTTTTTTTCGATAATTATGGATCTTCAGACTCCAAAGAACATTTCTGCACTGGTTTGGTTCCGATCGGGCGAAAAACCAGGGACTAGTTCGCAAAAGTAGGTTTTTGACAAAATTCAAAATGGCGGAAAAATTTGCATACCTGAAATAAAATCGGAGATATACGTTTTGACCTTCAGGCGTCCAGCTTTCCAATGATATAGGACACTTGAGTCTAGGACATACGGTCTAGGAGTTATGAGCAGTTTCGCGCTTTTGGTTGCTATAGCGCCACCTATGGGCCAATCTGAGTCATACTTTGATAGGTTCTCCCCAAATTGAGGACTACCATTTGGCCAAGTTTCAAGGTTCCAGCTCTTACGGTTTGGTCTGCACGATGCGTTTTAGGGGAGAATAATAATAATAATTAAAGCTGCAAGCAGCATTTATCGGGGTTCAAGCATTTAAGGCCTTTAGGCACATAAGCATTTAAGACATTAAGATTTATTTAGAAAGCTTTTAACCACTGAAATAATAGATGGAAAAGTCCATTTACAGCCAATACAGGCAATTTACCATAGGAAATATGTGTTTTTTAAAGCTTTTTAACAGTTATAGCACCATCTATAGTCCGATCTCCATGAAATTTTGCATGCTTGTTAATGATGTTATGGCACATAAGCTCACCAATTTTCGTGAAGTTCTGAGTTTTTTTTTAGGATTTATAGGCTTTTGAGTGCATTTTGCCACGCCCATTTTCTTTATGACCCAATATACCCATGCGAAAAATGCAAAAGTTCAACTTTTTTTTGATAATTATTGATCTTGAGAGTCCATAGAATTGTCCTAGACTCGTTTGGTTCTGATCGGGCGAAAAACCTAGGACTAGTTCGCAAAAGTAGGTTTTTAACATAATTACGAATATTTAATGAACGGTTTGATTGACAGCAATGGTTCTTGAGGCAAAGTTGTTCAACAAGAGGAGATCTATCAAATGGTATGCATTTTGTGACAATAAGTGTAACACCACGTGATTACAGAGCCATAAAACTCGTTAGCGCCAACTAGTGGCCGATTTCTTTTAAAATTCTTACAGACCTCTAGGGCCATGAGTCGAACATGCCCACCGAGTTTCGTTCCGATAGGCCTCCGTTAACCTTGTCTAATAGGTGCTCAAACTTCATTGGCCGATGGCGGCCATGTTTTTTGAGATACACCAATGTCCTCATAGACATACATGGCACCTTGGACCAAGACACTGCATACCAATTTTCAAGTCAATCGGACTAACGGTCAGGTGGTTATAGCCTGTTTTATGTTTTTTTCATGTTATAGCGCCACCATGTGACCAATCGCCGCGATTTTTTTACCGTGACCTCATATTGACGTCTTACACATGTGTACCAGGTTTGGTTAAAATACCTCTTTTACTTCTGGAGTTATAGCCATTTTAGTAAAATAGGCTCCTCCCACAACGTTAATTTTGCACCCCCTAGCGACCGTGAATCGAAATTTCAACTTTTTTTTGATAATTATTGATATTCAGACTCCAGAGAACAATTCTGCACTGGTTTGGTTCCGATCGGGCAAAAAACCAGGGACTAGTTCGCAAAAGTAGATTTTCGACAAAATTCAAAATGGCGGAAAATCTATCATGGCGGAAATAAAATCGGAGATATACGTTTTGTTCGTCAGGCGTCCAGCTTTCCAATGATATAAGACACTTGAGTCTATGACTTACGGTCTAGGAGTTATGAGCAGTTTCGCGCTTTTGGTTGCTATAGCGCCACCTATGGGCCAATCGGGGTCATAATTTGATAACCTCTCCTCGATTTTTGTACTACCATATGGCAAAGTTTCAAAGCTCTAGCCCTTACGGTTTGGGCTGCACGATGCGTTTTACGGCAGAATAATAATAATAATAATAATAATAAAAATCAGCACAATTACAATAGGGTTTCAGCACTTCGTGCTTGAACCCCTAATTAAAGCTGCAAGCAGCATTTATCGGGGTTCAAGCAGTTAAGGCCTTTAAGGCCTTTAAGCACAAAAGCATCAAAAGTTATTAAGATTTATTTAGCAAGCATGTAACCACTGACATAATAGATGGAAAAGACCATTTACAGCCAATACAGGCAATTTGCCATGGGATATATATGGTTTTAAAGCTTTTTAACAGTTATAGCGCCACCTATGGTCCGATCTCCATAAAATTGTTTACTGTGACCTCAAATTGAACCCATACACATGTGTACTGAGTTTGGTGAAGATATCTCATTTACTTCTTGAGTTATAGCCATTTGAGTAAAATAGGCTCCTCCCACGACGATTTGCCACATTCTAGAATTATTTAATATGATTCTAGCATGATTTACTATCATATACCATGTTCCAGAATGATTTATTAGGATTCTAGCATGATTTACCTTGATACACCTCATTTCAGTATTATTTACTATGATTTACAATGTTTCTAGCATGATTAACCACATTACTAGCAATTATGTGAAGTGTCAGTGCAAATGAGGTGATGAACACTGACAAAATATTATTGTGTTATAATAGTTAGTTATATACGTGATTTTTAGTGTGTGTCCAAGTATGAATGCAAAAGCACATGTAAAATATTTCATTATTAAGTTGAATGGCCAGCAGAGGGCACTAGAAGACCACTTATTGGCTCACTTTCACTTTAAACCAGTTTTCTGCACTAAAGCAAACCAGTTTTTCCATGTTAACTCAATGCATGCTTACACACACACACACACACACACACACACACACACACACACACACACACACACATACACACACAGCATAGTTAACCATGATTTACCATGATATACCACGTTCTAGTATAATTTACCAGGAGATAAACGACAATCTAGTATTATTTACTTTGATTTACCATGTTTCTAGCCTGATTTATCACATTACTAGCAATTATTTGAAGTGTCAGTGCAAATAAAGTGATTAACACTGACAAAATATGATTGTGTTATAATAGTTATTGCTATATAAGTGATTTTTAGTGTGTATTCAAGTATAAATGCAAGCACATGTGGAAAAATTTAATTAATAAGTAGAAGGGCCAGCAGAGGGCAGTAGAAGACCACTTATTGGCTCACTTTCACTTTAAACCTCATGATTTTGACCAGTTTTCTGCACTAAAGCAAACCAGTGTTTCCATGTTAACTCAATAATGCATACTTGCTACATATGCTACACACAATAATGCTACACACACACACACACACACACACACACACACACACACACACACACACAAATGTTTCAGTGATATTGGTGTCACATTCACCTTCATCACATTCACCTTCTGTCTTCATCACATTCACCATCTGTCGTCATCACCTGCACCTGCTCCTCATCACCCTCCTCATCATCACCTGCACCTCATCATCATAACCGTCACCTGTTGTCCTTGTCTTGATCTGTGTATTTAAGTTCCCCTCTCATCCATTATCATTGTCGGTTATTGTTTGTGCACTAGCACTCTGTTATGTTTGTTTTCATGTTGGAAAATAAAACCTTTGTTATATTTGTACCACACACACACACACACACACACACACACACACACACACACACACACACACACACACACCATCATTTATCATGATTTACCATGGCTGATACCAATACCAATATGAGAAAATGACTATTTTAAACAGCAGGGGGCAGTAAAATACCACTTATTGGCTTAACATGCCATTAAATCATATCATTTTCACCTTTTTAACTGTTATAGAGGCAAATTTTGTCCGATCTGTCTGAAAATTTTCATGCTTGTTCAGGGTGATATTTCACACGTTCTGACTTGTTTTTAAGAAGGTCTGAGCATTGATTAAAGAGATATAGGCTTTCGGGGACACTTGGTAAAGGCCAGATTTTGAAGTGAACCTATTATAGCTATCCAAATGAAGTAGTTCAACTTTTTCTGACAATTATTGATCTAGTGAGTCCAGAGAATTGTATTGCACTAGTTTTGAACATTATGATATGAAAATTATATGATCAGACATGGAAAAGACCATTTACAGCCAATACAGGCAGTTTACCATAGGAAATATATGGTTTTAAAGCTTTTTAACAGTTATAGCGCCAACTATTGTCCAATCTCCATCAAATTTTGCAAGCTTGTTTGTGATGTTATGACACATATGCTCACCAATTTTTGTGAAGTTCTGAGTTTTCATTTAGGATTTATAGGCTTTTGAGTGTATTTTGCCACACCCATTTTATAAATGACCCTATTACAGCCATACAAATACAAAAGTTCAACTTTTTTTTGATAATTATTGATCTAGAGAGTCCATAGAATTGTCCTAGACTGGTCTGGTTCCGATCGGGCGAAAAACCAGGGACTAGTTCGCAAAAGTAGGTTTTTAACATATTCATGAATATTTAATGAACGGTTTGATTGACAGCAATGGTTCTAGAGGCAAAGTTGTTCAGCATGAGCAGATCTATCAAATGATATGCATTTTGTGACAATATATCTAACACCACGTGATTACAGAGCCATAAAACTCGTTAGCGCCAACTAGTGGCCGATTTCTTTCAAAATTCTTACAGACCTCTAGGGCCATGAGTCGAACATGCCCACCGAGTTTCGTTCCGATCGGCCTCCGTTAACCTTGTCTAATAGGTGCTCAACTTCATTGGCCAATGGCGGCCATGTTTTTTGAGATACACCAATGTCCTCATAGACATACATGGCACCTTGGACCAAGACACTGCATACCAATTTTCAAGTCAATCGGACTAACGGTCAGGTGGTTATAGCCTGTTTTATGTTTTTTTCATGTTATAGCGCCACCATGTGGCCAATCGCCGCGATTTTTTTACCGTGTCCTCAGATTGACCTCTTACATACGTGTACCAAGTTTGGTGAAAATACCTCATTTACTTCTGGAGTTATAGCCATTTTAGTAAAATAGGCTCCGCCCACAACGTTAATTTTGCGCCCCCTAGCGACCCTGAATCGAAATTTCAACTTTTTTTCGATAATTATTGATCTTCAGTCTCCAGAGAACAATTCTGCACTGGTTTGGTTCCGATCGAGCAAAAAACCAGGGACTAGTTCGCAAAAGTAGGTTTTCGACAAAATTCAAAATGGCGGAAAATCTATCATGACGGAAATGAAATCGGAGATATACGTTTTGTTCGTCAGACGACCAGCTTTCCAATGATATAAGACACTTGTGTCTACGACATACGGTCCAGGAGTTATGACCACTTTCGCGCTTTTGGTTGTTATAGCGCCACCTATGGGCCAATCGAGGTCATAATTTGATAACCTCTCCTCGATTTTTGTACTACCATCTGGCAAAGTTTCAAAGCTCTAGCCCTTACGGTTTGGGCTGCACGATGCGTTTTACGGCAGAATAATAATAATAATAATAATTAAAGCTGCAAGCAGCATTTATCGGGGTTCAAGCATTTAAGGCCTTTAGGCACATAAGCATTTAAGACATTAAGATTTATTTAGAAAGCTTTTAACCACTGAAATAATAGATGGAAAAGTCCATTTACAGCCAATACAGGCAATTTACCATAGGAAATATGTGTTTTTTAAAGCTTTTTAACAGTTATAGCACCATCTATAGTCCGATCTCCATGAAATTTTGCATGCTTGTTAATGATGTTATGGCACATAAGCTCACCAATTTTCGTGAAGTTCTGAGTTTTCGTTTAGGATTTATAGGCTTTTGAGTGCATTTTGCCACGCCCATTTTCTTTATGACCCAATATACCCATGCGAAAAATGCAAAAGTTCAACTTTTTTTTGATAATTATTGATCTTGAGAGTCCATAGAATTGTCCTAGACTCGTTTGGTTCTGATCGGGCGAAAAACCTAGGACTAGTTCGCAAAAGTAGGTTTTTAACATAATTACGAATATTTAATGAACGGTTTGATTGACAGCAATGGTTCTTGAGGCAAAGTTGTTCAACAAGAGGAGATCTATCAAATGGTATGCATTTTGTGACAATAAGTGTAACACCACGTGATTACAGAGCCATAAAACTCGTTAGCGCCAACTAGTGGCCGATTTCTTTTAAAATTCTTACAGACCTCTAGGGCCATGAGTCGAACATGCCCACCGAGTTTCGTTCCGATAGGCCTCCGTTAACCTTGTCTAATAGGTGCTCAAACTTCATTGGCCGATGGCGGCCATGTTTTTTGAGATACACCAATGTCCTCATAGACATACATGGCACCTTGGACCAAGACACTGCATACCAATTTTCAAGTCAATCGGACTAACGGTCAGGTGGTTATAGCCTGTTTTATGTTTTTTTCATGTTATAGCGCCACCATGTGACCAATCGCCGCGATTTTTTTACCGTGACCTCATATTGACGTCTTACACATGTGTACCAGGTTTGGTTAAAATACCTCTTTTACTTCTGGAGTTATAGCCATTTTAGTAAAATAGGCTCCTCCCACAACGTTAATTTTGCACCCCCTAGCGACCGTGAATCGAAATTTCAACTTTTTTTTGATAATTATTGATATTCAGACTCCAGAGAACAATTCTGCACTGGTTTGGTTCCGATCGGGCAAAAAACCAGGGACTAGTTCGCAAAAGTAGATTTTCGACAAAATTCAAAATGGCGGAAAATCTATCATGGCGGAAATAAAATCGGAGATATACGTTTTGTTCGTCAGGCGTCCAGCTTTCCAATGATATAAGACACTTGAGTCTATGACTTACGGTCTAGGAGTTATGAGCAGTTTCGCGCTTTTGGTTGCTATAGCGCCACCTATGGGCCAATCGGGGTCATAATTTGATAACCTCTCCTCGATTTTTGTACTACCATATGGCAAAGTTTCAAAGCTCTAGCCCTTACGGTTTGGGCTGCACGATGCGTTTTACGGCAGAATAATAATAATAATAATAATAATAAAAATCAGCACAATTACAATAGGGTTTCAGCACTTCGTGCTTGAACCCCTAATAATTAAAGCTGCAAGCAGCATTTATCGGGGTTCAAGCAGTTAAGGCCTTTAAGGCATTTAAGCACAAAAGCATCAAAAGTTATTAAGATTTATTTAGCAAGCATGTAACCACTGACATAATAGATGGAAAAGACCATTTACAGCCAATACAGGCAATTTGCCATGGGATATATATGGTTTTAAAGCTTTTTAACAGTTATAGCGCCACCTATGCTCCGATCTCCATAGAATTGTTTACTGTGACCTCAAATTGAACCCATACACATGTGTACTGAGTTTAGTGAAGATATCTCATTTACTTCTTGAGTTATAGCCATTTGAGTAAAATAGGCTCCTCCCACAACGATTTGCCACATTTTAGAATTATTTAATATGATTCTAGCATGATTTACTATCATATACCATGTTCCAGAATGATTTATTAGGATTCTAGCATGATTTACCTTGATACACCTCATTTCAGTATTATTTACTATGATTTACAATGTTTCTAGCATGATTAACCACATTACTAGCAAATATGTGAAGTGTCAGTGCAAATGAGGTGATGAACACTGACAAAATATTATTGTGTTATAATAGTTAGTTATATACGTGATTTTTAGTGTGTGTCCAAGTATGAATGCAAAAGCACATGTAAAATATTTCATTATTAAGTAGAATGGCCAGCAGAGGGCAGTAGAAGACCACTTATTGGCTCACTTTCACTTTAAACCAGTTTTCTGCACTAAAGCAAACCAGTTTTTCCATGTTAACTCAATGCATGCTTACACACACACACACACACACACACACACACACACACACACACACACACACACACAAACACACACACACACACACACACACACACACACACACACATACACACACAGCATAGTTAACCATGATTTACCATGATATACCACGTTCTAGTATTATTTACCAGGAGATAAACGACAATCTAGGATTATTTACTTTGATTTACCATGTTTCTAGCCTGATTTATCACATTACTAGCAATTATTTGAAGTGTCAGTGCAAATAAAGTGGTTAACACTGACAAAATATGATTGTTATAATAGTTATTGCTATATAAGTGATTTTTTTAGTGTGTATTCAAGTATGAATGCAAGCACATGTTGAAATATTTCATTAATAAGTAGAATGGCCAGCAGAGGGCAGTAGAAGACCACTTATTGGCTCACTTTCACTTTAAACCAGTTTTCTGCACTAAAGCAAACCAGTTTATCCATGTTTACTCAATGCATGCTTACACACAAACACACACACACACACACACACACACACACACACACACACACACACACACACACACACACACACAGCATAGTTAACCATGATTTACCATGATTTACCACATTACTAGCAATTATTTGAAGTGTCAGTGCAAATAAAGTGATTAACACTGACAAAATATGATTATGTTATAATAGTTATTGCTATATAAGTGATTTTTAGTGTGTATTCAAGTATAAATGCAAGCACATGTGGAAAAATTTAATTAAGTAGAATGGCCAGCAGAGGGCAGTAGAAGACCACTTATTGGCTCACTTTCACTTTAAACCTCATGATTTTGACCAGTTTTCTGCACTAAAGCAAACCAGTGTTTCCATGTTAACTCAATAATGCATACTTGCTACATATGCTACACACAATCATGCTACACACACACACACACACACACACACACACACACAAATGTTTCAGTGATATTGGTGTCACATTCACCTTCATCACATTCACCTTCTGTCTTCATCACATTCACCATCTGTCGTCATCACCTGCACCTGCTCCTCATCACCCTCCTCATCATCACCTGCTCCTCATCATCATAACCGTCACCTGTTGTCCTTGTCTTGATCTGTGTATTTAAGTTCCCCTCTCATCCATTATCATTGTCGGTTATTGTTTGTGCACTAGCACTCTGTTATGTTTGTTTTCATGTTGGAAAATAAAACCTTTGTTATATTTGTACCACACACACACACACACACACACACACACACACACACATGTCTGGTGCACTATCTTTGTGGGGACTCTCCATAGACGTAATGGTTTTTATACTGTACAAACTGTATATTCTGTCCCCTTACACTAACCCTACCCCTAAACCTACCCATCACAGGAGACATTCTGCATTTTTACATTTTCAAAAAAACTAATTCTGTATGATTTATAAGCTTTTGTACCCATGGGGACCTCAATTTAGGTCCCCACGGTGACACGAGTCCCCATGAGTCTGTGTGCATTCAGGTTTAAGTCCCCACCGGTGTAGAAAAACATGTCCACACACACACACACACACACACACACACACACACACACACACACACACACACACACACACACACACACACACACACACACACACACACACACACACACCATCATTTATCATGATTTACCATGGCTGATACCAACACCAATATGAGAAAATGACTATTTTAAACAGCGGGGGGCAGTAAAATACCACTTATTGGCTTAACATGCCATTAAATCATATCATTTTCACCTTTTTAACTGTTATAGAGGCAAATTTTGTCCGATCTGTCTGAAAATTTTCATGCTTGTTCAGGGTGATATTTCACACGTTCTGACTTGTTTTTAAGAAGGTCTGAGCATTGATTAAAGAGATATAGGCTTTCGGGGACACTTGGTAAAGGCCAGATTTTGAAGTGAACCTATTATAGCTATCCAAATGAAGTAGTTCAACTTTTTCTGACAATTATTGATCTAGTGAGTCCAGAGAATTGTATTGCACTAGTTTTGAACATTATGATATGAAAATTATATGATCAGACATGGAAAAGACCATTTACAGCCAATACAGGCAGTTTACCATAGGAAATATATGGTTTTAAAGCTTTTTAACAGTTATAGCGCCAACTATTGTCCAATCTCCATAAAATTTTGCAAGCTTGTTTGTGATGTTATGACACATATGCTCACCAATTTTTGTGAAGTTCTGAGTTTTCATTTAGGATTTATAGGCTTTTGAGTGTATTTTGCCACACCCATTTTATAAATGACCCTATTACAGCCATACAAATACAAAAGTTCAACTTTTTTTTGATAATTATTGATCTAGAGAGTCCATAGAATTGTCCTAGACTGGTCTGGTTCCGATCGGGCAAAAAACCAGGGACTAGTTCGCAAAAGTAGGTTTTTAACATATTCATAAATATTTAATGAACGGTTTGATTGACAGCAATGGTTCTAGAGGCAAAGTTGTTCAGCATGAGCAGATCTATCAAATGATATGCATTTTGTGACAATATATCTAACACCACGTGATTACAGAGCCATAAAACTCGTTAGCGCCAACTAGTGGCCGATTTCTTTCAAAATTCTTACAGACCTCTAGGGCCATGAGTCGAACATGCCCACCGAGTTTCGTTCCGATCGGCCTCCGTTAACCTTGTCTAATAGGTGCTCAACTTCATTGGCCAATGGCGGCCATGTTTTTTGAGATACACCAATGTCCTCATAGACATACATGGCACCTTGGACCAAGACACTGCATACCAATTTTCAAGTCAATCGGACTAACGGTCAGGTGGTTATAGCCTGTTTTATGTTTTTTTCATGTTATAGCGCCACCATGTGGCCAATCGCCGCGATTTTTTTACCGTGTCCTCAGATTGACCTCTTACATATGTGTACCAAGTTTGTTGAAAATACCTCATTTACTTCTGGAGTTATAGCCATTTTAGTAAAATAGGCTCCGCCCACAACGTTAATTTTGCGCCCCCTAGCGACCCTGAATCGAAATTTCAACTTTTTTTCGATAATTATTGATCTTCAGTCTCCAGAGAACAATTCTGCACTGGTTTGGTTCCGATCGAGCAAAAAACCAGGGACTAGTTCGCAAAAGTAGGTTTTCGACAAAATTCAAAATGGCGGAAAATCTATCATGACGGAAATGAAATCGGAGATATACGTTTTGTTCGTCAGACGACCAGCTTTCCAATGATATAAGACACTTGTGTCTACGACATACGGTCCAGGAGTTATGACCACTTTCGCGCTTTTGGTTGTTATAGCGCCACCTATGGGCCAATCGAGGTCATAATTTGATAACCTCTCCTCGATTTTTGTACTACCATCTGGCAAAGTTTCAAAGCTCTAGCCCTTACGGTTTGGGCTGCACGATGCGTTTTACGGCAGAATAATAATAATAATAATAATAATAAAAATCAGCACAATTACAATAGGGTTTCAGCACTTCGTGCTTGAACCCCTAATAAAAATCAGTACAATTACAATAGGGTTTCAGCACTTCGTGCTTGAACCCCTAATTAAAGCTGCAAGCAGCATTTATCGGGGTTCAAGCAGTTAAAGCCTTTTAGGCATTTAAGCACAAAAGCATCAAAAGTTATTAAGATTTATTTAGCAAGCATGTAATCACGGACATAATAGATGGAAAAGACCATTTACAGCCAATACAGGCAGTTTACATAGGAAATATATGGTTTTAAAGCTTTTTAACAGTTATAGCGCCACCTATCGTCCGATCTCCATAAAATTTTGCATGCTTGTTAATGATGTTATGTCACATATGCTGACCAATTTTTGTGAAGTTCTGCATTTTCATTTATGATTTATAGGCTTTTGACTGTATTTTGCCACGCCCATTTTATAAATGACCCTATTACAGCCATCCAAATGCAAAAGTTCAACTTTTTTTTGATAATTATTGATCTAGAGAGTCCAGAGAATTGTCCTAGACTGGTCTGGTTCCGATCGGGTGAAAAACCTAGGACTAGTTCGCAAAAGTAGGTTTTAGACATATTCGTGAATATTTAATGAACGGTTTGATTGACAGCAATGGTTCTTGAGGCAAAGTTGTTCAGCATGAGCAGTTCTATCAAATGATATGCATATTGTGTGGATGAGTGTAACACCACGTGATTACAGAGCCATAAAACTCGTTAGCGCCAACTAGTGGCCGATTTCTTTCAAAATTCTTACAGACCTCTAGGGCCATAAGACGAACATGCCCATCGAGTTTCGTTCTGATCGGCCTCCGTTAACCTTGTCTAATCGGTGCTCAAACTTCATTGGCCGATAGCGGCCATGTTTTTTGAGATACGCCAATGTCCTCATATACATACATGGCACCTTGGACCAAGACACTGCATACCAATTTTCAAGTCAATCGGACTAACGGTCAGGTGGTTATAGCCTGTTTTATGTTTTTTTCATGTTATAGCGCCACCATGTGGCCAATCGCCGCGATTTTTTTACCGTGACCTCAGATTGACCTCTTACACATGTGTACCAAGTTTGGTTAAAATACCTCTTTTACTTCTGGAGTTATAGCCATTTTAGTAAAATAGGCTCCTCCCACAACGTTAATTTTGCACCCCCTAGCGACCATGAATCGAAATTTCAACTTTTTTTCGATAATTATTGATCTTCAGACTCCATAGAACAATTCTGCACTGGTTTGGTTCCGATCGGGCGAAAAACCAGGGACTAGTTTGCAAAAGTAGATTTTAGACAAAATTCAAAATGGCGGAAAATCTATCATGGCGGAAATAAAATCGGAGATATACGTTTTGTTCGTCAGGCGTCCAGCTTTCCAATGATATAAGACACTTGAGTCTATGACTTACGGTCTAGGAGTTATGAGCAGTTTCGCGCTTTTGGTTGCTATAGCGCCACCTATGGGCCAATCGGGGTCATAATTTGATAACCTCTCCTCGATTTTTGTACTACCATATGGCAAAGTTTCAAAGCTCTAGCCCTTACGGTTTGGGCTGCACGATGCGTTTTACGGCAGAATAATAATAATAATTAAAGCTGCAAGCAGCATTTATCGGGGTTCAAGCAGTTAAGGCCTTTAAGCACAAAAGCATCAAAAGTGATTAAGTTTTATTTAGCAAGCATGTAACTACTGACATAATAGATGGAAAAGACCATTTACAGGAAATACCATAGGAAATATATGGTTTTAAAGCTTTTTAGCAGTTATAGCGCCACCTATGGTCCGATCTCCATAAAAATTGGCATGCTTGTTAATGATGTTATGTCACATATGCTCACCAATTTTTGTGAAGTTCTGAGTTTTCATTTAGGATTTATAGGCTTTTTAGTGTTTTTTTGCCATGCCCCTTTTCTAAATGACCCTATTACAGCCATCTACATGCAAAAGTTCAACTTTTTTTTGATAATTATTGATCTAGAGTGTCCAGAGAATTGTCCTAGACTGGTCTGGTTTCTATCGGGCGAAAAACCTAGGACTAGTTTGCAAAAGTAGGTTTTTAACATAATTACGAATATTTAATAAACGGTTTAATTGACAGCATTAGTTCTTGAGGCAAAGTTGTTCAGCATGAGCAGATCTATCAGATGATATGCATTTTGTGACGATAAGTGTAACACCACGTGATTACAGAGCCATAAAACTCGTTAGCGCCAACTAGTGGCCGATTTCTTTCAAAACTCTTAGAGACCTCTAGGGCCATGAGTCGAACATGCCCATCGAGTTTCGTTCCGATCGGCCTCCGTTAACCTTGTCTAATAGGTGCTCAAATTTCATTGGTCGATGGCGGCCATGTTTTTCGAGATACGCCAATGTCCTCATAGACATACATGGTACCTTGGACCAAGACACTGCATACCAATTTTCAAGTCAATCGGACTAACGGTCACGTGGTCATAGCCGTTTTCATGTTTTTTTCATGTTATAGCGCCACCTAGTAATCAATCGTCGCGATTTTTTTACTGTGACCCCAGATTGAACTCATACACATGTGCACCAAGTTTGGTGAAGATATCTAATTTCATTCTCGAGTTATAGCCATTTTAGTAAAATAGGCTCCTCCCACAACATTAATTTATCACCCCCCGGCGATCAGGAATCGAAATTTCGACTTTTTTTCGATAATTATTGATATTCAGACTCCAGAGAACATTTCTGCACTGTTTTGGATCCAATTGGACAAAAAACCTAGGACTAGTTCGCAAAAGTAGGTTTTTAACTAAATTCAAAATGGCGGACAATTTGCATACAGGAAATGAAATCGGAGATATACGTTTTGACCTTCAGGTTTCCAGCTTTCCAGTGATATAAGACACTTGAGTCTACGTCATACGGTCTAGGAGTTATGAGCAGTTTCGCGCTTTTGGTTGCTATAGCGCCACCTATGGGCCAATTGGGGTCATATTCTCTGAACCTCTCCTCGATTTTTGTACTACCATCTGGCAAAGTTTCAAAGCTCCAGCTCTTACGGTTTGGGCTGCACGATGAGTTTTACGGCAGAAGAAAAATAATAATAATAATAATAATAATAATAATAATAATAATAAAAATCAGTACAATTACAATAGGGTTTCAGCACTTCGTGCTTGAACCCCTAATAATTAAAGCTGCAAGCAGCATTTATCGGGGTTCAAGCAGTTAAGGCCTTTAAGGCATTTAAGCACAAAAGCATCAAAAGTTATTAAGATTTATTTAGGAAGCATGTAACCACTGACATAATAGATGGAAAAGACCATTTACAGCCAATACAGGCAATTTGCCATGGGATATATATGGTTTTAAAGCTTTTTAACAGTTATAGCGCCACCTATGGTCCGATCTCCATAAAATTGTTTACTGTGACCTCAAATTGAACCCATACACATGTGTACTGAGTTTGGTGAAGATATCTCATTTACTTCTTGAGTTATAGCCATTTGAGTAAAATAGGCTCCTCCCACAACGATTTGCCACATTCTAGAATTATTTAATATGATTCTAGCATGATTTACTATCATATACCATGTTCCAGAATGATTTATTAGGATTCTAGCATGATTTACCTTGATACACCTCATTTCAGTATTATTTACTATGATTTACAATGTTTCTAGCATGATTAACCACATTACTAGCAATTATGTGAAGTGTCAGTGCAAATGAGGTGATGAACACTGACAAAATATTATTGTGTTATAATAGTTAGTTATATACGTGATTTTTGTGTGTGTGTCCAAGTATGAATGCAAAAGCACATGTAAAATATTTCATTATTAAGTAGAATGGCCAGCAGAGGGCACTAGAAGACCACTTATTGGCTCACTTTCACTTTAAACCAGTTTTCTGCACTAAAGCAAACCAGTTTTTCCATGTTAACTCAATGCATGCTTACACACACACACACACACACACACAGCATAGTTAACCATGATTTACCATGATATACCACATTCTAGTATTATTTACCAGGAGATAAACGACAATCTAGTATTATTTACTTTGATTTACCATGTTTCTAGCCTGATTTATCACATTACTAGCAATTATTTGAAGTGTCAGTGCAAATAAAGTGATTAACACTGACAAAATATGATTGTGTTATAATGGTTATTGCTATATAAGTGATTTTTTTAGTGTGTATTCAAGTATGAATGCAAGCACATGTTGAAATATTTCATTAATAAGTAGAATGGCCTGCAGAGGGCAGTAGAAGACCACTTATTGGCTCACTTTCACTTTAAACCAGTTTTCTGCACTAAAGCAAACCAGTTTATCCATGTTAACTCAATGCATGCTTACACACACACACACACACACACACACACACACACACACACACACACACACACACACACACACAGCATAGTTAACCATGATTTACCACATTACTAGCAATTATTTGAAGTGTCAGTGCAAATAAAGTGATTAACACTGACAAAATATGATTGTGTTATAATAGTTATTGCTATATAAGTGATTTTTAGTGTGTATTCAAGTATAAATGCAAGCACATGTGGAAAATTTTAATTAATAAGTAGAATGGCCAGCAGAGGGCAGGAGAAGACCACTTATTGGCTCACTTTCACTTTAAACCTCATGATTTTGACCAGTTTTCTGCACTAAAGCAAACCAGTGTTTCCATGTTAACTCAATAATGCATACTTGCTACATATGCTACACACAATAATGCTACACACACACACACACACACACACACACACACACACACACAAATGTTTCAGTGATATTGGTGTCACATTCACCTTCATCACATTCACCTTCTGTCTTCATCACATTCACCATCTGTCGTCATCACCTGCACCTGCTCCTCATCACCCTCCTCATCATCACCTGCTCCTCATCATCATAACCGTCACCTGTTGTCCTTGTCTTGATCTGTGTATTTAAGTTCCCCTCTCATCCATTATCATTGTCGGTTATTGTTTGTGCACTAGCACTCTGTTATGTTTGTTTTCATGTTGGAAAATAAAACCTTTGTTATATTTGTACCACACACACACACACACACACACACACACACACACACACACACACACACACACACACACACACACACACACACACACACACACACACACACACACACACACACCATCATTTATCATGATTTACCATGGCTGATACCAATACCAATATGAGAAAATGACTATTTTAAACAGCAGGGGGCAGTAAAATACCACTTATTGGCTTAACATGCCATTAATTCATATCATTTTCACCTTTTTAACTGTTATAGAGGCAAATTTTGTCCGATCTGTCTGAAAATTTTCATGCTTGTTCAGGGTGATATTTCACACGTTCTGACTTGTTTTTAAGAAGGTCTGAGCATTGATTAAAGAGATATAGGCTTTCGGGGACACTTGGTAAAGGCCAGATTTTGAAGTGAACCTATTATAGCTATCCAAATGAAGTAGTTCAACTTTCTGACAATTATTGATCTAGTGAGTCCAGAGAATTGTATTGCACTAGTTTTTTAACATTATGATATGAAAATTATATGATCAGAGATGGAAAATACCATTTACAGCCAATACAGGCAGTTTACCATAGGAAATATATGATTTTAAAGCTTTTTAACAGTTATAGCGCCACCTATCGTCCGATCTCCATAGAATTTTTCATGCTTGTTAATGATGTTATGTCACATATGCTGACCAATTTTTGTGAAGTTCTGAGTTTTTATTTAGGATTTATAGGCTTTTTAATGTATTTTGACACGCCCATTTTATAAATTACCCTATTACAGCCATCCAAATGCAAAAGTACAACTTTTTTTTGATAATTATTGATCTAGAGAGTCCAGAGAATTGTCCTAGACTGGTCTGGTTCCGATCGGGCAAAAAACCTAGGACTAGTTCGCAAAAGTAGGTTTTTAACATATTCATGAATATTTAATGAACTGTTTGATTGACAGCAATGGTTCTAGAGGCAAAGTTGTTCAGCATGAGCAGATCTATCATATGATATGCATTTTGTGACGATAAGTGTAACACCACGTGATTACAGAGCCATAAAACTCGTTAGCGCCAACTAGTGGCCGATTTCTTTCAAAATTCTTACAGACCTCTAGGGGCTTGAGCCGAACATGCCCACTGAGTTTTGTTCCGATCGGCCTCCGTTAACCTTGTCTAATAGGTGCTCAAACTTCATTGGCCGATAGCGGCCATGTTTTTTGAGATAAACCAATGTCCTCATAGACATACATGGCACCTTGGACCAAGACACTGCATACCAATTTTCAAGTCAATCGGACTAACGGTCAGGTGGTTATAGCCTGTTTTATGTTTTTTTCATATTATAGCGCCACCATGAGGCCAATCACCGCGATTTTTTTACTGTGACCTCAACTTGAGCTCATACATATGTGTACCGAGTTTGGTGAAAATATCTCATTTCGTTCACGAGTTATAGCCATTTTTGTATAATTAGCTCCGCCTCCTGCGAACGTTTTGATGCCCCTTAGCAACCGTGGATCGAAATTTTAACTTTTTTTCGATAATTATTGATATTCAGACTCCTGTGAATATTTCTGCACTGGTTTGGTTCCGATCGGGCGAAAAACCAGGGACTAATTCGCAAAAGTAGGTTTTGGACAAAATCCAAAATGGCGGAAAAATTTGCATACCGGAAATGAAATCCTTGAGGCCTTTTTTGTTCGGCTTGACCCAAGGATTCCAAAGATATAAGACACTTGAGTCTGTGACAAAGGGTTGATGAGATTTAAGCAAAAATATGCAATTTTTTTGTTTTTTGCACTGTAGCGCCACCTATTGGCCAATCTAGCTCATATTCTCTGAACCTCTCCTCGATTTTTGTACTACCTTCTGGCCAAGTTTCAAGTCTCTAGCACTTACGGTTTAGGCTGCACGATGCGTTTTACGGCGGAATAATAATAATAATAACAAGCAGCATTTATCGGGGTTCAAGCAGTTAAGGCCTTTAAGGCATTTAAGCACAAAAGCATCAAAAGTTATTAAGATTTATTTAGCAAGCATGTAACCACTGACATAATAGATGGAAAAGACCATTTACAGCCAATACAGGCAATTTGCCATGGGATATATATGGTTTTAAAGCTTTTTAACAGTTATAGCGCCACCTATGGTCCGATCTCCATAAAATTGTTTACTGTGACCTCAAATTGAACCCATACACATGTGTACTGAGTTTGGTGAAGATATCTCATTTACTTCTTGAGTTATAGCCATTTGAGTAAAATAGGCTCCTCCCACAACGATTTGCCACATTCTAGAATTATTTAATATGATTCTAGCATGATTTACTATCATATACCATGTTCCAGAATGATTTATTAGGATTCTAGCATGATTTACCTTGATACACCTCATTTCAGTATTATTTACTATGATTTACAATGTTTCTAGCATGATTAACCACATTACTAGCAATTATGTGAAGTGTCAGTGCAAATGAGGTGATGAACACTGACAAAATATTATTGTGTTATAATAGTTAGTTATATACGTGATTTTTTTGTGTGTGTCCAAGTATGAATGCAAAAGCACATGTAAAATATTTCATTATTAAGTAGAATGGCCAGCAGAGGGCACTAGAAGACCACTTATTGGCTCACTTTCACTTTAAACCAGTTTTCTGCACTAAAGCAAACCAGTTTTTCCATGTTAACTCAATGCATGCTTACACACACACACACACACACACACACACACACACACACACACACACACACACACACACACACACACACACACACACACACACACACACACACACAGCATAGTTAACCATGATTTACCATGATATACCACGTTCTAGTATTATTTACCAGGAGATAAACGACAATCTAGTATTATTTACTTTGATTTACCATGTTTCTAGCCTGATTTATCACATTACTAGCAATTATTTGAAGTGTCAGTGCAAATAAAGTGATTAACACTGACAAAATATGATTGTGTTATAATAGTTATTGCTAAATAAGTGATTTTTTTAGTGTGTATTCAAGTATGAATGCAAGCACATGTTGAAATATTTCATTAATAAGTAGAATGGCCTGCAGAGGGCAGTAGAAGACCACTTATTGGCTCACTTTCACTTTAAACCAGTTTTCTGCACTAAAGCAAACCAGTTTATCCATGTTAACTCAATGCATGCTTACACACACACACACACACACACACACACACACACACACACACACACAGCATAGTTAACCATGATTTACCACATTACTAGCAATTATTTGAAGTGTCAGTGCAAATAAAGTGATTAACACTGACAAAATATGATTGTGTTATAATAGTTATTGCTATATAAGTGATTTTTAGTGTGTATTCAAGTATAAATGCAAGCACATGTGGAAAAATTTAATTAATAAGTAGAATGGCCAGCAGAGGGCAGTAGAAGACCACTTATTGGCTCACTTTCACTTTAAACCTCATGATTTTGACCAGTTTTCTGCACTAAAGCAAACCAGTGTTTCCATGTTAACTCAATAATGCATACTTGCTACATATGCTACACACAATAATGCTACACACACACACACACACACACACACACACACACACACACACACACACACACAAAAATGTTTCAGTGATATTGGTGTCACATTCACCTTCATCACATTCATCTTCTGTCTTCATCACATTCACCATCTGTCGTCATCACCTGCACCTGCTCCTCATCACCCTCCTCATCATCACCTGCTCCTCATCATCATAACCGTCACCTGTTGTCCTTGTCTTGATCTGTGTATTTAAGTTCCCCTCTCATCCATTATCATTGTCGGTTATTGTTTGTGCACTAGCACTCTGTTATGTTTGTTTTCATGTTGGAAAATAAAACCTTTGTTATATTTGTACCACACACACACACACACACACACACACACACACACACACACACACACACACACACACACACACACACCATCATTTATCATGATTTACCATGGCTGATACCAATACCAATATGAGAAAATGACTATTTTAAACAGCAGGGGGCAGTAAAATACCACTTATTGGCTTAACATGCCATTAATTCATATCATTTTCACCTTTTTAACTGTTATAGAGGCAAATTTTGTCCGATCTGTCTGAAAATTTTCATGCTTGTTCAGGGTGATATTTCACACGTTCTGACTTGTTTTTAAGAAGGTCTGAGCATTGATTAAAGAGATATAGGCTTTCGGGGACACTTGGTAAAGGCCAGATTTTGAAGTGAACCTATTATAGCTATCCAAATGAAGTAGTTCAACTTTTTCTGACAATTATTGATCTAGTGAGTCCAGAGAATTGTATTGCACTAGTTTTGAACATTATGATATGAAAATTATATGATCAGAGATGGAAAAGACCATTTACAGCCAATACAGGCAGTTTACCATAGGAAATATATGATTTAAAGCTTTTTAACAGTTATAGCGCCACCTATCGTCCGATCTCCATAGAATTTTTCATGCTTGTTAATGATGTTATGTCACATATGCTGACCAATTTTTGTGAAGTTCGGAGTTTTTATTTAGGATTTATAGGCTTTTTAATGTATTTTGACACGCCCATTTTATAAATTACCCTATTACAGCCATCCAAATGCAAAAGTTCAAATTTTTTTTGATAATTATTGATCTAGAGAGTCCAGAGAATTGTCCTAGACTGGTCTGGTTCCGATCGGGCAAAAAACCTAGGACTAGTTTGCAAAAGTAGGTTTTTAACATATTAATGAATAATTAATGAACAGTTTGATTGACAGCAATGGTTCTTGAGGCAAAGTTGTTCAGGATGAGGAGATCTATCAAATGATATGCATATTGTGTGGATATTTGTAACACCACGTGATTACAGAGCCGTAAAACTCGTTAGCGCCAACTAGTGGCCGATTTCTTTCAAAATTCTTACAGACCTTTAGGGCCATGAGCCGAACATGCCCATTGAGTTTCGTTCCGATCGGCCTCCGTTAACCTTGTCTAATAGGTGCTCAAACTTCGTTGGCCGATGGCGGCCATGTTTTTTGAGATACGCCAATGTCCTCATACACATACATGGCACCTTGGACCAAGACACTGCATACCAATTTTCAAGTCAATCGGACTAACGGTCAGGTGGTTATAGCCTGTTTTATGTTTTTTTCATTGTATAGCGCCACCATGAGGCCAATCGTCGCGATTTTTTTACTGTGACCCCAGAGTAAGCTCATACACAAGTGTACCAAGTTTGGTGAAGATACCTCATTTACATCGGGAGTTATAGCCATTTTAGTAAAATAGGCCCCTCCCACAATGTACGTTTTGGCGCCCCTTAGCGACCGTGAATCGAAATTTCCACTTTTTTTCGATAATTATTGATATTCAGTCTCCAGAGAACATTTCTCCACTAGTTTGGTTCCAATCGGGCAAAAAACCAGGGACTAGTTCGCAAAAGTAGATTTTTGACCAAATTCAAAATGGCGGAAAATCTATCATGGCGGAAATGAAATCGGAGATATACGTTTTGTTCGTCAGGCGTCCAGCTTTCCAATGATATAAGACACTTGAGTCTACGACATACGGTCTAGGAGTTATGAGCAGTTTCGCGCTTTTGGTTGTTATAGCGCCACCTATGGGCCAATCGGGGTCATAATCTCTGAACCTTTCCTCGATTTTTGTACTACCATCTGTCAAAGTTTCAAAGTTCCAGCTCTTACGGTTTGGGCTGCACGATGCGTTTTACGGCGGAATAATAATAATAATAATAATAAAAATCAGCACAATTACAATAGGGTTTCAGCACTTCGTGCTTGAACCCCTAATAAAAATCAGCACAATTACAATAGGGTTTCAGCACTTCGTGCTTGAACCCCTAATAATAATAAAAATCAGCACAATTACAATAGGGTTTCAGCATTTCATGCTTGAACCCCTAATAAGAAGAGACGTTTTGGACAGTTATAGCGCCACCTATTGTCCGATCTTCACGAAACTTGGCATGCTTCTTCACCATGTTCTGACACATCTGCTCATCGATTTTTGTGAAGTTTGGGGTTTTCCCTTAGGTTGTATAGGCTTTTGAGTGTTTTTTTGTCCCACCCCTTTCCTAAATGACCCTGTTACAGCCAGGCCAATGCAAAAGTTCAACTTTTTTCCGATAATTATTGATCTAGAGACTCCAGAGAACTGTGCTAGACTGGTCTGGTTCCGATTGGGCCAAAAACCTAGGACTAGTTCGCAAAAGTAGGTTTTTCACTAAATTGCCCATAGAATTTTTTTTTTGCTCGTAGAGCAATTTGGAGATAGCCATTTTGTCCGTCTGGATCCAGGGATCACAGTGATGCTAAAATTGAGACTCTAGGACAAACTGTCTAGGAGTTATGAGCAATGTAGTAAATTTGGTCATTATAGCGCCACCTATGGGCCAATCGGGTCATATTTTGATAGGTTCTCCCCAAATTGAGGACTACCATTTGGCCAAGTTTCAAGGTTCCAGCTCTTACGGTTTGGGCTGCACGATGCGTTTTAGGGCGGAATAATAATAATAATAATAATAAAAATCAGCACAATTACAATAGGGTTTCAGCATTTCATGCTTGAACCCCTAATAAAAATCAGTACAATTACAATAGGGTTTCAGCACTTCGTGCTTGAACCCCTAATAATAATAAAGCTGCAAGCAGCATTTATCGGGGTTCAAGCAGTTAAGGCCTTTAAGGCATTTAAGCACAAAAGCATCAAAAGTTATTAAGATTTATTTAGCAAGCATGTAACCACTGACATAATAGATGGAAAAGACCATTTACAGCCAATACAGGCAATTTGCCATGGGATATATATGGTTTTAAAGCTTTTTAACAGTTATAGCGCCACCTATGCTCCGATCTCCATAGAATTGTTTACTGTGACCTCAAATTGAACCCATACACATGTGTACTGAGTTTGGTGAAGATATCTCATTTACTTCTTGAGTTATAGCCATTTGAGTAAAATAGGCTCCTCCCACAACGATTTGCCACATTCTAGAATTATTTAATATGATTCTAGCATGATTTACTATCATATACCATGTTCCAGAATGATTTATTAGGATTCTAGCATGATTTACCTTGATACACCTCATTTCAGTATTATTTACTATGATTTACAATGTTTCTAGCATGATTAACCACATTACTAGCAAATATGTGAAGTGTCAGTGCAAATGAGGTGATGAACACTGACAAAATATTATTGTGTTATAATAGTTAGTTATATACGTGATTTTTAGTGTGTGTCCAAGTATGAATGCAAAAGCACATGTAAAATATTTCATTATTAAGTAGAATGGCCAGCAGAGGGCAGTAGAAGACCACTTATTGGCTCACTTTCACTTTAAACCAGTTTTCTGCACTAAAGCAAACCAGTTTTTCCATGTTAACTCAATGCATGCTTACACACACACACACACACACACACACACACACACACACACACACACACACACAAACACACACACACACACACACACACACACACACACACACACACACACACACACACATACACACACACACACACACATACACACACAGCATAGTTAACCATGATTTACCATGATATACCACGTTCTAGTATTATTTACCAGGAGATAAACGACAATCTAGTATTATTTACTTTGATTTACCATGTTTCTAGCCTGATTTATCACATTACTAGCAATTATTTGAAGTGTCAGTGCAAATAAAGTGATTAACACTGACAAAATATGATTGTGTTATAATAGTTATTGCTATATAAGTGATTTTTTTTGTGTGTATTCAAGTATGAATGCAAGCACATGTTGAAATATTTCATTAATAAGTAGAATGGCCAGCAGAGGGCAGTAGAAGACCACTTATTGGCTCACTTTCACTTTAAACCAGTTTTCTGCACTAAAGCAAACCAGTTTATCCATGTTAACTCAATGCATGCTTACACACACACACACACACACACACACACACACACACACACACACACACACACAGAGCATAGTTAACCATGATTTACCATGATTTACCACATTACTAGCAATTATTTGAAGTGTCAGTGCAAATAAAGTGATTAACACTGACAAAATATGATTGTGTTATAATAGTTATTGCTATATAAGTGATTTTTAGTGTGTATTCAAGTATAAATGCAAGCACATGTGGAAAAATTTAATTAATAAGTAGAATGGCCAGCAGAGGGCAGTAGAAGACCACTTATTGGCTCACTTTCACTTTAAACCTCATGATTTTGACCAGTTTTCTGCACTAAAGCAAACCAGTGTTTCCATGTTAACTCAATAATGCATAATTGCTACATATGCTACACACAATAATGCTACACACACACACACACACACACACACACACACACACACACACACACACAAATGTTTCAGTGATATTGGTGTCACATTCACCTTCATCACATTCACCTTCTGTCTTCATCACATTCACCATCTGTCGTCATCACCTGCACCTGCTCCTCATCACCCTCCTCATCATCACCTGCTCCTCATCATCATAACCGTCACCTGTTGTCCTTGTCTTGATCTGTGTATTTAAGTTCCCCTCTCATCCATTATCATTGTCGGTTATTGTTTGTGCACTAGCACTCTGTTATGTTTGTTTTCATGTTGGAAAATAAAACCTTTGTTATATTTGTACCACACACACACACACACACACACACACACACACACACACACACACACACACACACACACACACACACACACACACACACAGGGGCGTAGCACCAAATTTTGGGCCCTGGGTACAAACCATCTTGCTGGGCCCCCGTACCAAATACCATAGTGATACCAATGGGTGGGGTATTGCATTTTTAATCATAAAAACACTTAAAATGTAAACAAAATAAGCCACACTCTGATTAATATATTTTTGTTTTATTGTCAAAAGTATAAGTTAATTGATGATTATTTGTCTGTTTAAAATAAATGCAGACTATAGAATCACAGGGTACACTAACCGCCAAACTAGACATTCAGTCTTTGAATTACGTTTTTAAAATTAGTAATTTTCAATCATTAAGATGTGCATTAAACTGAGAACAATTCTGTACTTAATGTAAGAGCGTGCGCGAGCTAATTTGCAAAGCAATGCGGTAAAATAGGCGCTAATGATCTGTGTTTTTGCGGTGTTAGATTTTGACAATGGAGGGAAATATACAGTGTTTTCATGTAAACATCTGATTTCTGCAGAGTAAGATTACGGTTAACACCTTTAAATATTACATAAATGTATTATTTTGTATTTTTATTAAACTTATTGAGTGTAGGCCTATAAATCAGCAGCAAAAAGTAATTCTTGAAAAAATCTGCACAGTAATTTTATCAAATCTACACGTTAATAAAAACAAATTGCTATTAGTACTCTTATAAAATTCAATTAGGCAATCATACATTTCTCAATTTTATATTTATATATTAATGTCAAGAATTTAGAAGTGTATTTATATAGCCTACGCTACACTACACAGAAATAATACACAATTAAATTATGCTTATTTGAAATGCATTGAGCAGGCTAGGTATGAAACGCTTCAAAACAGAGCGCACAAAGCGCGTATGCGCATCGCAGGTGCAGAATGATGTGCTCAAAGCGACATGGAGTCACAGCAAGTGTGCATTTAAAAGTTCACGGCACAAAGCGAAGACATGTCGAGCGCACACATTCTAGTGTTTATCTGTCCAACAGTTTATTGATCATTTGTTTCTTCAGTTTTAAATTCCAGTTATTGTGCGTCTGATGCCGATTCATAGTCCTTGTGATCTAACAGGCACACGGTAGCGAGTCGTTTAAAAACAGCAACAAACTCCAACAAAATAAAGTCATTTTATGTAAATCCACAGCCTTTTCTCTACAGATCAAGCATTATAATGTTAATATATCATATTGGAGAGAGTTTTACCGTGCATCCTGCTGTAACCGGCAGAGGCGCGCGCGCTGTTTGAATAACGTTAGTTAAGTTAGCTGTTACTGAATGGAGATTGACAGCCGCAGAGGAGCGAAAACGAGTTTCCGTAAACTTTAATGATGTAATACGACATCTGTCCCTCACATTAAGCTATGGAATGGCCTCAGATGACTTTGTCACCCAAACTGACGTGAAAAAAGCGCGAGGCGCCGAAAAGCGCGCTGTTTGCATCCCTGTATGTATGGTGTGATACTATAAAGTATTGGTATATTATTCAAACAGAGTACGAACATAAATGTATGCTATTCTACCTGGAGTAGATATTTATGTTAAAACAATGTCAATGCTCGATGATGCATTTGGAGCTCACCTTTCTTTTCAAAAAACTGAGTGAGCAACTGCTTGCCCTCATTTGCCTTTCTCTCTTTAATCTTCTTTTCTTTTCGTTTTTTAGCCCCTTATTTTCCTTTCTTAAGGAAAGACATGACTCTTCCCCTGTCTTCCTAATTCCTATCACAGCTCACTCCAGCTCCTCCTGTCTCTCATCAACTGATTCACCGCGGGTCCGTAGCAGAAGCACCTGACCTGCGGGTCGTACCATTTACATTGATTCGAGAGGGGTGGTGGGGCCCTGCACAGCATGAAAATCACTTTTTTATACCAAACCAGTGCCTAACTACAAGTTTAGTTTTGCACAGGAACTTTTTTATTTGTACATAAATGTTATAAAAATGTTAGTGCATGTATATGTATGTATAGAAAACTGACTTCTAAGGGGCCCCCCCTGCCTCGGGCCCTGGGAACTCGGTACCCTTTATCCCCCCAGTCCGACGCCCCTGCACACACACACCATCATTTATCATGATTTACCATGGCTGATACCAATACCAATATGAGAAAATGACTATTTTAAACAGCAGGGGGCAGTAAAATACCACTTATTGGCTTAACATGCCATTAAATCATATCATTTTCACCTTTTTAACTGTTATAGAGGCAAATTTTGTCCGATCTGTCTGAAAATTTTCATGCTTGTTCAGGGTGATATTTCACACGTTCTGACTTGTTTTTAAGAAGGTCTGAGCATTGATTAAAGAGATATAGGCTTTCGGGGACACTTGGTAAAGGCCAGATTTTGAAGTGAACCTATTATAGCTATCCAAATGAAGTAGTTCAACTTTTTCTGACAATTATTGATCTAGTGAGTCCAGAGAATTGTATTGCACTAGTTTTGAACATTATGATATGAAAATTATATGATCAGACATGGAAAAGACCATTTACAGCCAATACAGGCAGTTTACCATAGGAAATATATGGTTTTAAAGCTTTTTAACAGTTATAGCGCCAACTATTGTCCAATCTCCATCAAATTTTGCAAGCTTGTTTGTGATGTTATGACACATATGCTCACCAATTTTTGTGAAGTTCTGAGTTTTCATTTAGGATTTATAGGCTTTTGAGTGTATTTTGCCACACCCATTTTATAAATGACCCTATTACAGCCATACAAATACAAAAGTTCAACTTTTTTTTGATAATTATTGATCTAGAGAGTCCATAGAATTGTCCTAGACTGGTCTGGTTCCGATCGGGCAAAAAACCAGGGACTAGTTCGCAAAAGTAGGTTTTTAACATATTCATGAATATTTAATGAACGGTTTGATTGACAGCAATGGTTCTAGAGGCAAAGTTGTTCAGCATGAGCAGATCTATCAAATGATATGCATTTTGTGACAATATATCTAACACCACGTGATTACAGAGCCATAAAACTCGTTAGCGCCAACTAGTGGCCGATTTCTTTCAAAATTCTTACAGACCTCTAGGGCCATGAGTCGAACATGCCCACCAAGTTTCGTTCCGATCGGCCTCCGTTAACCTTGTCTAATAGGTGCTCAACTTCATTGGCCAATGGCGGCCATGTTTTTTGAGATACACCAATGTCCTCATAGACATACATGGCACCTTGGACCAAGACACTGCATACCAATTTTCAAGTCAATCGGACTAACGGTCAGGTGGTTATAGCCTGTTTTATGTTTTTTTTCATGTTATAGCGCCACCATGTGGCCAATCGCCGCGATTTTTTTACCGTGTCCTCAGATTGACCTCTTACATATGTGTACCAAGTTTGTTGAAAATACCTCATTTACTTCTGGAGTTATAGCCATTTTAGTAAAATAGGCTCCGCCCACAACGTTAATTTTGCGCCCCCTAGCGACCCTGAATCGAAATTTCAACTTTTTTTCGATAATTATTGATCTTCAGTCTCCAGAGAACAATTCTGCACTGGTTTGGTTCCGATCGAGCAAAAAACCAGGGACTAGTTCGCAAAAGTAGGTTTTCGACAAAATTCAAAATGGCGGAAAATCTATCATGACGGAAATGAAATCGGAGATATACGTTTTGTTCGTCAGACGACCAGCTTTCCAATGATATAAGACACTTGTGTCTACGACATACGGTCCAGGAGTTATGACCACTTTCGCGCTTTTGGTTGTTATAGCGCCACCTATGGGCCAATCGAGGTCATAATTTGATAACCTCTCCTCGATTTTTGTACTACCATCTGGCAAAGTTTCAAAGCTCTAGCCCTTACGGTTTGGGCTGCACGATGCGTTATACGGCAGAATAATAATAATAATAATTAAAGCTGCAAGCAGCATTTATCGGGGTTCAAGCATTTAAGGCCTTTAGGCACATAAGCATTTAAGACATTAAGATTTATTTAGAAAGCTTTTAACCACTGAAATAATAGATGGAAAAGTCCATTTACAGCCAATACAGGCAATTTACCATAGGAAATATGTGTTTTTTAAAGCTTTTTAACAGTTATAGCACCATCTATAGTCCGATCTCCATGAAATTTTGCATGCTTGTTAATGATGTTATGGCACATAAGCTCACCAATTTTCGTGAAGTTCTGAGTTTTTGTTTAGGATTTATAGGCTTTTGAGTGCATTTTGCCACGCCCATTTTCTTTATGACCCAATATACCCATGCGAAAAATGCAAAAGTTCAACTTTTTTTTGATAATTATTGATCTTGAGAGTCCATAGAATTGTCCTAGACTCGTTTGGTTCTGATCGGGCGAAAAACCTAGGACTAGTTCGCAAAAGTAGGTTTTTAACATAATTACGAATATTTAATGAACGGTTTGATTGACAGCAATGGTTCTTGAGGCAAAGTTGTTCAACAAGAGGAGATCTATCAAATGGTATGCATTTTGTGACAATAAGTGTAACACCACGTGATTACAGAGCCATAAAACTCGTTAGCGCCAACTAGTGGCCGATTTCTTTTAAAATTCTTACAGACCTCTAGGGCCATGAGTCGAACATGCCCACCGAGTTTCGTTCCGATAGGCCTCCGTTAACCTTGTCTAATAGGTGCTCAAACTTCATTGGCCGATGGCGGCCATGTTTTTTGAGATACACCAATGTCCTCATAGACATACATGGCACCTTGGACCAAGACACTGCATACCAATTTTCAAGTCAATCGGACTAACGGTCAGGTGGTTATAGCCTGTTTTATGTTTTTTTCATGTTATAGCGCCACCATGTGACCAATCGCCGCGATTTTTTTACCGTGACCTCATATTGACGTCTTACACATGTGTACCAGGTTTGGTTAAAATACCTCTTTTACTTCTGGAGTTATAGCCATTTTAGTAAAATAGGCTCCTCCCACAACGTTAATTTTGCACCCCCTAGCGACCGTGAATCGAAATTTCAACTTTTTTTTGATAATTATTGATATTCAGACTCCAGAGAACAATTCTGCACTGGTTTGGTTCCGATCGGGCAAAAAACCAGGGACTAGTTCGCAAAAGTAGATTTTCGACAAAATTCAAAATGGCGGAAAATCTATCATGGCGGAAATAAAATCGGAGATATACGTTTTGTTCGTCAGGCGTCCAGCTTTCCAATGATATAAGACACTTGAGTCTATGACTTACGGTCTAGGAGTTATGAGCAGTTTCGCGCTTTTGGTTGCTATAGCGCCACCTATGGGCCAATCGGGGTCATAATTTGATAACCTCTCCTCGATTTTTGTACTACCATATGGCAAAGTTTCAAAGCTCTAGCCCTTACGGTTTGGGCTGCACGATGCGTTTTACGGCAGAATAATAATAATAATAATAATAATAAAAATCAGCACAATTACAATAGGGTTTCAGCACTTCGTGCTTGAACCCCTAATAATTAAAGCTGCAAGCAGCATTTATCGGGGTTCAAGCAGTTAAGGCCTTTAAGCACAAAAGCATCAAAAGTGATTAACTTTTATTTAGCAAGCATGTAACTACTAACATAATAGATGGAAAAGACCATTTACAGGAAATACAATAGGAAATATATGGTTTTAAAGCTTTTTAGCAGTTATAGCGCCAGCTATCGTCCGATCTTCATAAAAATCGGCATGCTTGTTAATGATGTTATGTCACATATGCTCACCAATTTTTGTGAAGTTCTGAGTTTTCATTTAGGATTTATAGGCTTTTTAGTGTTTTTTGCCACGCCCCTTTTCTAAATGACCCTCTTACAGCCATCTACATGCAAAAGTTCAACTTTTTTTTGATAATTATTGATCTAGAGTGTCCAGAGAATTGTCCTAGACTGGTCTGGTTTCGATCGGGCGAAAAACCTAGGACTAGTTCGCAAAAGTAGGTTTTTAACATAATTACAAATATTTAATAAACGGTTTAATTGACAGCATTAGTTCTTGAGGCAAAGTTGTTCAGCATGAGCAGTTCTATCAGATGATATGCATTTTGTGATGATAAGTGTAACACCACGTGATTACAGACCCATAAAACTCGTTAGCGCCAACTAGTGGCCGATTTCGTTCAAAACTCTTACAGACCTCTAGGGCCATGAGTCGAACATGCCCATCGAGTTTCGTTCCGATCGGCCTCCGTTAGCCTTGTCTAATAGGTGCTCAAATTTCATTGGTCGATGGCGGCCATGTTTTTCGAGATACGCCAATGTCCTCATAGACATACATGGCACCTTGGACCAAGACACTGCATACGAATTTTCAAGTCAATCGGACAAACGGTCACGTGGTCATAGCCCTTTTCATGTTTTTTTCATGTTATAGCGCCACCTAGTGATCAATCGTCGCAATTTTTTTACTATGACCCCAGATTGAACTCATACACATGTGCACCAAGTTTGGTGAAGATATCTCATTTCCTTTTCGAGTTATAGCCATTTTAGTAAAATAGGCTCCTCCCACAACATTAATTTATCACCCCCTAGCGACCAGGAATCGAAATTTCGACTTTTTTTCGATAATTATTGATCTTCAGACTCCAAAGAACATTTCTGCACTGGTTTGGTTCCGATCGGGCGAAAAACCAGGGACTAGTTCGCAAAAGTAGGTTTTTGACAAAATTCAAAATGGCGGAAAAATTTGCATACCTGAAATAAAATCGGAGATATACGTTTTGACCTTCAGGCGTCCAGCTTTCCAATGATATAGGACACTTGAGTCTAGGACATACGGTCTAGGAGTTATGAGCAGTTTCGCGCTTTTGGTTGCTATAGCGCCACCTATGGGCCAATCTGAGTCATACTTTGATAGGTTCTCCCCAAATTGAGGACTACCATTTGGCCAAGTTTCAAGGTTCCAGCTCTTACGGTTTGGTCTGCACGATGCGTTTTAGGGGAGAATAATAATAATAATTAAAGCTGCAAGCAGCATTTATCGGGGTTCAAGCAGTTAAGGCCTTTAAGGCCTTTAAGCACAAAAGCATCAAAAGTTATTAAGATTTATTTAGCAAGCATGTAACCACTGACATAATAGATGGAAAAGACCATTTACAGCCAATACAGGCAATTTGCCATGGGATATATATGGTTTTAAAGCTTTTTAACAGTTATAGCGCCACCTATGGTCCGATCTCCATAAAATTGTTTACTGTGACCTCAAATTGAACCCATACACATGTGTACTGAGTTTGGTGAAGATATCTCATTTACTTCTTGAGTTATAGCCATTTGAGTAAAATAGGCTCCTCCCACGACGATTTGCCACATTCTAGAATTATTTAATATGATTCTAGCATGATTTACTATCATATACCATGTTCCAGAATGATTTATTAGGATTCTAGCATGATTTACCTTGATACACCTCATTTCAGTATTATTTACTATGATTTACAATGTTTCTAGCATGATTAACCACATTACTAGCAATTATGTGAAGTGTCAGTGCAAATGAGGTGATGAACACTGACAAAATATTATTGTGTTATAATAGTTAGTTATATACGTGATTTTTAGTGTGTGTCCAAGTATGAATGCAAAAGCACATGTAAAATATTTCATTATTAAGTTGAATGGCCAGCAGAGGGCACTAGAAGACCACTTATTGGCTCACTTTCACTTTAAACCAGTTTTCTGCACTAAAGCAAACCAGTTTTTCCATGTTAACTCAATGCATGCTTACACACACACACACACACACACACACACACACACACACACACACACACACACACACATACACACACAGCATAGTTAACCATGATTTACCATGATATACCACGTTCTAGTATAATTTACCAGGAGATAAACGACAATCTAGTATTATTTACTTTGATTTACCATGTTTCTAGCCTGATTTATCACATTACTAGCAATTATTTGAAGTGTCAGTGCAAATAAAGTGATTAACACTGACAAAATATGATTGTGTTATAATAGTTATTGCTATATAAGTGATTTTTAGTGTGTATTCAAGTATAAATGCAAGCACATGTGGAAAAATTTAATTAATAAGTAGAAGGGCCAGCAGAGGGCAGTAGAAGACCACTTATTGGCTCACTTTCACTTTAAACCTCATGATTTTGACCAGTTTTCTGCACTAAAGCAAACCAGTGTTTCCATGTTAACTCAATAATGCATACTTGCTACATATGCTACACACAATAATGCTACACACACACACACACACACACACACACACACACACACACACACACACACACAAATGTTTCAGTGATATTGGTGTCACATTCACCTTCATCACATTCACCTTCTGTCTTCATCACATTCACCATCTGTCGTCATCACCTGCACCTGCTCCTCATCACCCTCCTCATCATCACCTGCACCTCATCATCATAACCGTCACCTGTTGTCCTTGTCTTGATCTGTGTATTTAAGTTCCCCTCTCATCCATTATCATTGTCGGTTATTGTTTGTGCACTAGCACTCTGTTATGTTTGTTTTCATGTTGGAAAATAAAACCTTTGTTATATTTGTACCACACACACACACACACACACACACACACACACACACACACACACACACACACACACACACACACCATCATTTATCATGATTTACCATGGCTGATACCAATACCAATATGAGAAAATGACTATTTTAAACAGCAGGGGGCAGTAAAATACCACTTATTGGCTTAACATGCCATTAAATCATATCATTTTCACCTTTTTAACTGTTATAGAGGCAAATTTTGTCCGATCTGTCTGAAAATTTTCATGCTTGTTCAGGGTGATATTTCACACGTTCTGACTTGTTTTTAAGAAGGTCTGAGCATTGATTAAAGAGATATAGGCTTTCGGGGACACTTGGTAAAGGCCAGATTTTGAAGTGAACCTATTATAGCTATCCAAATGAAGTAGTTCAACTTTTTCTGACAATTATTGATCTAGTGAGTCCAGAGAATTGTATTGCACTAGTTTTGAACATTATGATATGAAAATTATATGATCAGACATGGAAAAGACCATTTACAGCCAATACAGGCAGTTTACCATAGGAAATATATGGTTTTAAAGCTTTTTAACAGTTATAGCGCCAACTATTGTCCAATCTCCATCAAATTTTGCAAGCTTGTTTGTGATGTTATGACACATATGCTCACCAATTTTTGTGAAGTTCTGAGTTTTCATTTAGGATTTATAGGCTTTTGAGTGTATTTTGCCACACCCATTTTATAAATGACCCTATTACAGCCATACAAATACAAAAGTTCAACTTTTTTTTGATAATTATTGATCTAGAGAGTCCATAGAATTGTCCTAGACTGGTCTGGTTCCGATCGGGCGAAAAACCAGGGACTAGTTCGCAAAAGTAGGTTTTTAACATATTCATGAATATTTAATGAACGGTTTGATTGACAGCAATGGTTCTAGAGGCAAAGTTGTTCAGCATGAGCAGATCTATCAAATGATATGCATTTTGTGACAATATATCTAACACCACGTGATTACAGAGCCATAAAACTCGTTAGCGCCAACTAGTGGCCGATTTCTTTCAAAATTCTTACAGACCTCTAGGGCCATGAGTCGAACATGCCCACCGAGTTTCCTTCCGATCGGCCTCCGTTAACCTTGTCTAATAGGTGCTCAACTTCATTGGCCAATGGCGGCCATGTTTTTTGAGATACACCAATGTCCTCATAGACATACATGGCACCTTGGACCAAGACACTGCATACCAATTTTCAAGTCAATCGGACTAACGGTCAGGTGGTTATAGCCTGTTTTATGTTTTTTTCATGTTATAGCGCCACCATGTGGCCAATCGCCGCGATTTTTTTACCGTGTCCTCAGATTGACCTCTTACATACGTGTACCAAGTTTGGTGAAAATACCTCATTTACTTCTGGAGTTATAGCCATTTTAGTAAAATAGGCTCCGCCCACAACGTTAATTTTGCGCCCCCTAGCGACCCTGAATCGAAATTTCAACTTTTTTTCGATAATTATTGATCTTCAGTCTCCAGAGAACAATTCTGCACTGGTTTGGTTCCGATCGAGCAAAAAACCAGGGACTAGTTCGCAAAAGTAGGTTTTCGACAAAATTCAAAATGGCGGAAAATCTATCATGACGGAAATGAAATCGGAGATATACGTTTTGTTCGTCAGACGACCAGCTTTCCAATGATATAAGACACTTGTGTCTACGACATACGGTCCAGGAGTTATGACCACTTTCGCGCTTTTGGTTGTTATAGCGCCACCTATGGGCCAATCGAGGTCATAATTTGATAACCTCTCCTCGATTTTTGTACTACCATCTGGCAAAGTTTCAAAGCTCTAGCCCTTACGGTTTGGGCTGCACGATGCGTTTTACGGCAGAATAATAATAATAATAATAATTAAAGCTGCAAGCAGCATTTATCGGGGTTCAAGCATTTAAGGCCTTTAGGCACATAAGCATTTAAGACATTAAGATTTATTTAGAAAGCTTTTAACCACTGAAATAATAGATGGAAAAGTCCATTTACAGCCAATACAGGCAATTTACCATAGGAAATATGTGTTTTTTAAAGCTTTTTAACAGTTATAGCACCATCTATAGTCCGATCTCCATGAAATTTTGCATGCTTGTTAATGATGTTATGGCACATAAGCTCACCAATTTTCGTGAAGTTCTGAGTTTTCGTTTAGGATTTATAGGCTTTTGAGTGCATTTTGCCACGCCCATTTTCTTTATGACCCAATATACCCATGCGAAAAATGCAAAAGTTCAACTTTTTTTTGATAATTATTGATCTTGAGAGTCCATAGAATTGTCCTAGACTCGTTTGGTTCTGATCGGGCGAAAAACCTAGGACTAGTTCGCAAAAGTAGGTTTTTAACATAATTACGAATATTTAATGAACGGTTTGATTGACAGCAATGGTTCTTGAGGCAAAGTTGTTCAACAAGAGGAGATCTATCAAATGGTATGCATTTTGTGACAATAAGTGTAACACCACGTGATTACAGAGCCATAAAACTCGTTAGCGCCAACTAGTGGCCGATTTCTTTTAAAATTCTTACAGACCTCTAGGGCCATGAGTCGAACATGCCCACCGAGTTTCGTTCCGATAGGCCTCCGTTAACCTTGTCTAATAGGTGCTCAAACTTCATTGGCCGATGGCGGCCATGTTTTTTGAGATACACCAATGTCCTCATAGACATACATGGCACCTTGGACCAAGACACTGCATACCAATTTTCAAGTCAATCGGACTAACGGTCAGGTGGTTATAGCCTGTTTTATGTTTTTTTCATGTTATAGCGCCACCATGTGACCAATCGCCGCGATTTTTTTACCGTGACCTCATATTGACGTCTTACACATGTGTACCAGGTTTGGTTAAAATACCTCTTTTACTTCTGGAGTTATAGCCATTTTAGTAAAATAGGCTCCTCCCACAACGTTAATTTTGCACCCCCTAGCGACCGTGAATCGAAATTTCAACTTTTTTTTGATAATTATTGATATTCAGACTCCAGAGAACAATTCTGCACTGGTTTGGTTCCGATCGGGCAAAAAACCAGGGACTAGTTCGCAAAAGTAGATTTTCGACAAAATTCAAAATGGCGGAAAATCTATCATGGCGGAAATAAAATCGGAGATATACGTTTTGTTCGTCAGGCGTCCAGCTTTCCAATGATATAAGACACTTGAGTCTATGACTTACGGTCTAGGAGTTATGAGCAGTTTCGCGCTTTTGGTTGCTATAGCGCCACCTATGGGCCAATCGGGGTCATAATTTGATAACCTCTCCTCGATTTTTGTACTACCATATGGCAAAGTTTCAAAGCTCTAGCCCTTACGGTTTGGGCTGCACGATGCGTTTTACGGCAGAATAATAATAATAATAATAATTAAAGCTGCAAGCAGCATTTATCGGGGTTCAAGCAGTTAAGGCCTTTAAGGCATTTAAGCACAAAAGCATCAAAAGTTATTAAGATTTATTTAGCAAGCATGTAACCACTGACATAATAGATGGAAAAGACCATTTACAGCCAATACAGGCAATTTGCCATGGGATATATATGGTTTTAAAGCTTTTTAACAGTTATAGCGCCACCTATGCTCCGATCTCCATAGAATTGTTTACTGTGACCTCAAATTGAACCCATACACATGTGTACTGAGTTTGGTGAAGATATCTCATTTACTTCTTGAGTTATAGCCATTTGAGTAAAATAGGCTCCTCCCACAACGATTTGCCACATTCTAGAATTATTTAATATGATTCTAGCATGATTTACTATCATATACCATGTTCCAGAATGATTTATTAGGATTCTAGCATGATTTACCTTGATACACCTCATTTCAGTATTATTTACTATGATTTACAATGTTTCTAGTATGATTAACCACATTACTAGCAAATATGTGAAGTGTCAGTGCAAATGAGGTGATGAACACTGACAAAATATTATTGTGTTATAATAGTTAGTTATATACGTGATTTTTAGTGTGTGTCCAAGTATGAATGCAAAAGCACATGTAAAATATTTCATTATTAAGTAGAATGGCCAGCAGAGGGCAGTAGAAGACCACTTATTGGCTCACTTTCACTTTAAACCAGTTTTCTGCACTAAAGCAAACCAGTTTTTCCATGTTAACTCAATGCATACTTACACACACACACACACACACACACACACACACACACACACACACACACACACACACACACACACACACACACACACACACACACACACAGCATAGTTAACCATGATTTACCATGATATACCACGTTCTAGTATTATTTACCAGGAGATAAACGACAATCTAGGATTATTTACTTTGATTTACCATGTTTCTAGCCTGATTTATCACATTACTAGCAATTATTTGAAGTGTCAGTGCAAATAAAGTGGTTAACACTGACAAAATATGATTGTGTTATAATAGTTATTGCTATATAAGTGATTTTTTTAGTGTGTATTCAAGTATGAATGCAAGCACATGTTGAAATATTTCATTAATAAGTAGAATGGCCAGCAGAGGGCAGTAGAAGACCACTTATTGGCTCACTTTCACTTTAAACCAGTTTTCTGCACTAAAGCAAACCAGTTTATCCATGTTAACTCAATGCATGCTTACACACACACACACACACACACACACACACACACACACACACACACACACACACACACACACACACACACACACACACACACACACAGCATAGTTAACCATGATTTACCATGATTTACCACATTACTAGCAATTATTTGAAGTGTCAGTGCAAATAAAGTGATTAACACTGACAAAATATGATTATGTTATAATAGTTATTGCTATATAAGTGATTTTTAGTGTGTATTCAAGTATAAATGCAAGCACATGTGGAAAAATTTAATTAAGTAGAATGGCCAGCAGAGGGCAGTAGAAGACCACTTATTGGCTCACTTTCACTTTAAACCTCATGATTTTGACCAGTTTTCTGCACTAAAGCAAACCAGTGTTTCCATGTTAACTCAATAATGCATACTTGCTACATATGCTACACACAATAATGCTACACACACACTCACACACACACACACACACACACACACACACACACACACACACACACACACACACACACACACACACAAATGTTTCAGTGATATTGGTGTCACATTCACCTTCATCACATTCACCTTCTGTCTTCATCACATTCACCATCTGTCGTCATCACCTGCACCTGCTCCTCATCACCCTCCTCATCATCACCTGCTCCTCATCATCATAACCGTCACCTGTTGTCCTTGTCTTGATCTGTGTATTTAAGTTCCCCTCTCATCCATTATCATTGTCGGTTATTGTTTGTGCACTAGCACTCTGTTATGTTTGTTTTCATGTTGGAAAATAAAACCTTTGTTATATTTGTACCACACACACACACACACACACACACACACACACACACACACACACACACACACACACACACACACACACACACACCATAATTTATCATGATTTACCATGGCTGATACCAATACCAATATGAGAAAATGACTATTTTAAACAGCAGGGGGCAGTAAAATACCACTTATTGGCTTAACATGCCATTAATTCATATCATTTTCACCTTTTTAACTGTTATAGAGGCAAATTTTGTCCGATCTGTCTGAAAATTTTCATGCTTGTTCAGAGTGATATTTCACACGTTCTGACTTGTTTTTAAGAAGGTCTGAGCATTGATTAAAGAGATATAGGCTTTCGGGGACACTTGGTAAAGGCCAGATTTTGAAGTGAACCTATTATAGCTATCCAAATGAAGTAGTTCAACTTTTTCTGACAATTATTGATCTAGTGAGTCCAGAGAATTGTATTGCACTAGTTTTGAACATTATGATATGAAAATTATATATTCAGAGATGGAAAAGACCATTTACAGTCAATACAGGCAGTTTACCATAGGAAATATATGGTTTTAAAGATTTTTAACAGTTATAGCGCCACCTATCGTCCGATCTCCATGAAATTTTGCATGCTTGTTAATGATGTTATGTCACATAAGTTCACCAATTTTTGTGAAGTTCTGGGTTTTTATTTAGGATTTATAGGCTTTTTAATGTATTTTTCCATGCCCATTTTATAAATGATCCTATTACAGCCATCCAAATGCAAAAGTTCAACTTTTTTTTGATAATTATTGATCTAGAGAGTCCAGAGAATTGTCCTAGACTGGTCTGGTTCCGATCGGGCAAAAAACCTAGGACTAGTTCGCAAAAGTAGGTTTTAAACATATTCATGAATATTTAATGAACGGTTTGATTGACAGAAATGGTTCTTGAGGCAAAGTTGTTCAGCATGAGCAGATATATCAAATGATATGCTTTTTGTGACGATAAGTGTAACACCACGTGATTACAGAGCCAAAAAACTCGTTAGCGCCAACTAGTGGCCGATTTCTTTCAAAATTCTTACAGACCTCTAGGGCCATGAGTCGAACATGCCCATCGAGTTTCGTTCCGATCGGCCTCCGTTAACCTTGTCTAATAGGTGCTCAACTTCATTGGCCAATGGCGGCCATGTTTTTTGAGATACGCCAATGTCCTCATAGACATACATGGCACCTTGGACCAAGACACTGCATACCAATTTTCCAGTCAATCGGACTAACGGTCAGGTGGTTATAGCCCTTTTCATGTTTTTTTCATGTTATAGCGCCACCTAGTGTTCAATCGTCGCGATTTTTTTACTGTGACCCCAGAATGAACCCATACACATGTGTACCGAGTTTGGTGAAGCTATCTTATTTACTTTTTAAGTTATAGCCATTTTAGTAAAATAGGCTCCTCCCACAACGATTATTTTGCGCCCCCTAGCGTCCATGAATCGAAATTTCAACATTTTTTCGATAATTATTGATCTTCAGACTCCAGAGAACATTTCTGCACTGGTTTGGCTCCGATCGGGCAAAAAACCAGGGACTAGTTCGCAAAAGTAGATTTTCGACAAAATTCAAAATGGCGGAAAATCTATCATGACGGAAATGAAATCGGAGATATACGTTTTGTTCGTCAGGCGTCCAGCTTTCCAATGATATAAGACACTTGAGTCTGCGACATACGGTCTAGGAGTTATGAGCAGTTTCGCGCTTTTGGTTGCTATAGCGCCACCTATGGGCCAATCGGGGTCATAATCTCTGAACCTCTCCTCGATTTTTGTACTACCATCTGGCAAAGTTTCAATGCTCTAGCCCTTACGGTTTGGGCTGCACGATGCGTTTTACGGCAGAATAATAATAATAATAATAATAATAAAAATCAGTACAATTACAATAGGGTTTCAGCACTTCGTGCTTGAACCCCTAATAATAAAAATCAGCACAATTACAATAGGGTTTCAGCACTTCGTGCTTGAACCCCTAATTAAAGCTGCAAGCAGCATTTATCGGGGTTCAAGCAGTTAAGGCCTTTAAGGCATTTAAGCACAAAAGCATCAAAAGTTATTAAGATTTATTTAGCAAGCATGTAACCACTGACATAATAGATGGAAAAGACCATTTACAGCCAATACAGGCAATTTGCCATGGGATATATATGGTTTTAAAGCTTTTTAACAGTTATGGCGCCACCTATGCTCCGATCTCCATAGAATTGTTTACTGTGACCTCAAATTGAACCCATACACATGTGTACTGAGTTTGGTGAAGATATCTCATTTACTTCTTGAGTTATAGCCATTTGAGTAAAATAGGCTCCTCCCACAACGATT
>NW_028296480.1:0-95000 GCF_964197995.2 Scardinius erythrophthalmus | reverse complement strand
CATTGATTAAAGAGATATAGGCTTTCGGGGACACTTGGTAAAGGCCAGATTTTGAAGTGAACCTATTATAGCTATCCAAATGAAGTAGTTCAACTTTTTCTGACAATTATTGATCTAGTGAGTCCAGAGAATTGTATTGCACTAGTTTTGAACATTATGATATGAAAATTATATGATCAGACATGGAAAAGACCATTTACAGCCAATACAGGCAGTTTACCATAGGAAATATATGGTTTTAAAGCTTTTTAACAGTTATAGCGCCAACTATTGTCCAATCTCCATAAAATTTTGCAAGCTTGTTTGTGATGTTATGACACATATGCTCACCAATTTTTGTGAAGTTCTGAGTTTTCATTTAGGATTTATAGGCTTTTGAGTGTATTTTGCCACACCCATTTTATAAATGACCCTATTACAGCCATACAAATACAAAAGTTCAACTTTTTTTTGATAATTATTGATCTAGAGAGTCCATAGAATTGTCCTAGACTGGTCTGGTTCCGATCGGGCAAAAAACCAGGGACTAGTTCGCAAAAGTAGGTTTTTAACATATTCATGAATATTTAATGAACGGTTTGATTGACAGCAATGGTTCTAGAGGCAAAGTTGTTCAGCATGAGCAGATCTATCAAATGATATGCATTTTGTGACAATATATCTAACACCACGTGATTACAGAGCCATAAAACTCGTTAGCGCCAACTAGTGGCCGATTTCTTTCAAAATTCTTACAGACCTCTAGGGCCATGAGTCGAACATGCCCACCGAGTTTCGTTCCGATCGGCCTCCGTTAACCTTGTCTAATAGGTGCTCAACTTCATTGGCCAATGGCGGCCATGTTTTTTGAGATACACCAATGTCCTCATAGACATACATGGCACCTTGGACCAAGACACTGCATACCAATTTTCAAGTCAATCGGACTAACGGTCAGGTGGTTATAGCCTGTTTTATGTTTTTTTCATGTTATAGCGCCACCATGTGGCCAATCGCCGCAATTTTTTTACCGTGTCCTCAGATTGACCTCTTACATATGTGTACCAAGTTTGGTGAAAATACCTCATTTACTTCTGGAGTTATAGCCATTTTAGTAAAATAGGCTCCGCCCACAACGTTAATTTTGCGCCCCCTAGCGACCCTGAATCGAAATTTCAACTTTTTTTCGATAATTATTGATCTTCAGTCTCCAGAGAACAATTCTGCACTGGTTTGGTTCCGATCGAGCAAAAAAACAGGGACTAGTTCGCAAAAGTAGGTTTTCGACAAAATTCAAAATGGCGGAAAATCTATCATGACGGAAATGAAATCGGAGATATACGTTTTGTTCGTCAGACGACCAGCTTTCCAATGATATAAGACACTTGTGTCTACAACATACGGTCCAGGAGTTATGACCACTTTCGCGCTTTTGGTTGTTATAGCGCCACCTATGGGCCAATCGAGGTCATAATTTGATAACCTCTCCTCGATTTTTGTACTACCATCTGGCAAAGTTTCAAAGCTCTAGCCCTTACGGTTTGGGCTGCACGATGCGTTTTACGGCGGAATAATAATAATAATAATAATTAAAGCTGCAAGCAGCATTTATCGGGGTTCAAGCAGTTAAGGCCTTTAAGGCATTTAAGCACAAAAGCATCAAAAGTTTTTAAGATTTATTTAGCAAGCATGTAACCACTGACATAATAGATGGAAATATCATTTACAGCCAATACAGGCAATTTGCCATGGGATATATATGGTTTTAAAGCTTTTTAACAGTTATAGCGCCACCTATGGTCCGATCTCCATAAAATTGTTTACTGTGACCTCAAATTGAACCCATACACATGTGTACTGAGTTTGGTGAAGATATCTCATTTACTTCTTGAGTTATAGCCATTTGAGTAAAATAGGCTCCTCCCACAACGATTTGCCACATTCTAGAATTATTTAATATGATTCTAGCATGATTTACTATCATATACCATGTTCCAGAATGATTTATTAGGATTCTAGCATGATTTACCTTGATACACCTCATTTCAGTATTATTTACTATGATTTACAATGTTTCTAGCATGATTAACCACATTACTAGCAAATATGTGAAGTGTCAGTGCAAATGAGGTGATGAACACTGACAAAATATTATTGTGTTATAATAGTTAGTTATATACGTGATTGTTAGTGTGTGTCCAAGTATGAATGCAAAAGCACATGTAAAATATTTCATTATTAAGTAGAATGGCCAGCAGAGGGCAGTAGAAGACCACTTATTGGCTCACTTTCACTTTAAACCAGTTTTCTGCACTAAAGCAAACCAGTTTTTCCATGTTAACTCAATGCATGCTTACACACACACACACACACACACACACACACAACACACACACACACACACACACACACACACACACACACACACACACACACACACACACACACACACACACACACACACACACACACACACACACACATACACACACAGCATAGTTAACCATGATTTACCATGATATACCACGTTCTAGTATTATTTACCAGGAGATAAACGACAATCTAGTATTATTTACTTTGATTTACCATGTTTCTAGCCTGATTTATCACATTACTAGCAATTATTTGAAGTGTCAGTGCAAATAAAGTGGTTAACACTGACAAAATATGATTGTGTTATAATAGTTATTGCTATATAAGTGATTTTTTAGTGTGTATTCAAGTATGAATGCAAGCACATGTTGAAATATTTCATTAATAAGTAGAATGGCTAGCAGAGGGCAGTAGAAGACCACTTATTGGCTCACTTTCACTTTAAACCAGTTTTCTGCACTAAAGCAAACCAGTTTATCCATGTTAACTCAATGCATGCTTACACACACACACACACACACACACACACACACACACACACACACACACACACACACACACACACACACACACAGCATAGTTAACCATGATTTACCATGATTTACCACATTACTAGCAATTATTTGAAGTGTCAGTGCAAATAAAGTGATTAACACTGACAAAATATGATTATGTTATAATAGTTATTGCTATATAAGTGATTTTTAGTGTGTATTCAAGTATAAATGCAAGCACATGTGGAAAAATTTAATTAATAAGTAGAATGGCCAGCAGAGGGCAGTAGAAGACCACTTATTGGCTCACTTTCACTTTAAACCTCATGATTTTGACCAGTTTTCTGCACTAAAGCAAACCAGTGTTTCCATGTTAACTCAATAATGCATACTTGCTACATATGCTACACACAATAATGCTACACACACACACACACACACACACACACACACACACACAAATGTTTCAGTGATATTGGTGTCACATTCACCTTCATCACATTCACCTTCTGTCTTCATCACATTCACCATCTGTCGTCATCACCTGCACCTGCTCCTCATCACCCTCCTCATCATCACCTGCTCCTCATCATCATAACCGTCACCTGTTGTCCTTGTCTTGATCTGTGTATTTAAGTTCCCCTCTCATCCATTATCATTGTCGGTTATTGTTTGTGCACTAGCACTCTGTTATGTTTGTTTTCATGTTGGAAAATAAAACCTTTGTTATATTTGTACCACACACACACACACACACACACACACACACACACACACACACACACACACACACACACACACACACACACACACACACACACACACACACACACACACACACACACACACACCATCATTTATCATGATTTACCATGGCTGATACCAATACCAATATGAGAAAATGACTATTTTAAACAGCAGGGGGCAGTAAAATACCACTTATTGGCTTAACATGCCATTAATTCATATCATTTTCACCTTTTTAACTGTTATAGAGGCAAATTTTGTCCGATCTGTCTGAAAATTTTCATGCTTGTTCAGGGTGATATTTCACACGTTCTGACTTGTTTTTAAGAAGGTCTGAGCATTGATTAAAGAGATATAGGCTTTCGGGGACACTTGGTAAAGGCCAGATTTTGAAGTGAACCTATTATAGCTATCCAAATGAAGTAGTTCAACTTTTTCTGACAATTATTGATCTAGTGAGTCCAGAGAATTGTATTGCACTAGTTTTGAACATTATGATATGAAAATTATATGATCAGAGATGGAAAAGACCATTTACAGCCAATACAGGCAGTTTACCATAGGAAATATATGGTTTTAAAGCTTTTTAACAGTTATAGCGCCACCTATCGTCCGATCTCCATAGAATTTTTCATGCTTGTTAATGATGTTATGTCACATATGCTGACCAATTTTTGTGAAGTTCTGAGTTTTTATTTAGGATTTATAGGCTTTTTAATGTATTTTGACACGCCCATTTTATAAATTACCCTATTACAGCCATCCAAATGCAAAAGTTCAACTTTTTTTTGATAATTATTGATCTAGAGAGTCCAGAGAATTGTCCTAGACTGGTCTGGTTCCGATCGGGCAAAAAACCTAGGACTAGTTCGCAAAAGTAGGTTTTTAACATATTCATGAATATTTAATGAACGGTTTGATTGACAGCAATGGTTCTAGAGGCAAAGTTGTTCAGCATGAGCAGATCTATCAAATGATATGCATTTTGTGACAATATATCTAACACCACGTGATTACAGAGCCATAAAACTCGTTAGCGCCAACTAGTGGCCGATTTCTTTCAAAATTCTTACAGACCTCTAGGGCCTTGAGTCGAACATGCCCACCGAGTTTCGTTCCGATCGGCCTCCGTTAACCTTGTCTAATAGGTGCTCAACTTCATTGGCCAATGGCGGCCATGTTTTTTGAGATACACCAATGTCCTCATAGACATACATGGCACCTTGGACCAAGACACTGCATACCAATTTTCAAGTCAATCGGACTAACGGTCAGGTGGTTATAGCCTGTTTTATGTTTTTTTCATGTTATAGCGCCACCATGTGGCCAATCGCCGCGATTTTTTTACCGTGTCCTCAGATTGACCTCTTACATATGTGTACCAAGTTTGTTGAAAATACCTCATTTACTTCTGGAGTTATAGCCATTTTAGTAAAATAGGCTCCGCCCACAACGTTAATTTTGCGCCCCCTAGCGACCCTGAATCGAAATTTCAACTTTTTTTCGATAATTATTGATATTCAGTCTCCAGAGAACAATTCTGCACTGGTTTGGTTCCGATCGAGCAAAAAACCAGGGACTAGTTCGCAAAAGTAGGTTTTCGACCAAATTCAAAATGGCGGAAAATCTATCATGACGGAAATGAAATCGGAGATATACGTTTTGTTCGTCAGACGACCAGCTTTCCAATGATATAAGACACTTGTGTCTACGACATACGGTCCAGGAGTTATGACCACTTTCGCGCTTTTGGTTGTTATAGCGCCACCTATGGGCCAATCGAGGTCATAATTTGATAACCTCTCCTCGATTTTTGTACTACCATCTGGCAAAGTTTCAAAGCTCTAGCCCTTACGGTTTGGGCTGCACGATGCGTTTTACGGCAGAATAATAATAATAATAATAATAATAATAATAATAATAATAATAATTAAAGCTGCAAGCAGCATTTATCGGGGTTCAAGCATTTAAGGCCTTTAGGCACATAAGCATTTAAGACATTAAGATTTATTTAGAAAGCTTTTAACCACTGAAATAATAGATGGAAAAGTCCATTTACAGCCAATACAGGCAATTTACCATAGGAAATATGTGTTTTTTAAAGCTTTTTAACAGTTATAGCACCATCTATAGTCCGATCTCCATGAAATTTTGCATGCTTGTTAATGATGTTATGGCACATAAGCTCACCAATTTTCGTGAAGTTCTGAGTTTTTGTTTAGGATTTATAGGCTTTTGAGTGCATTTTGCCACGCCCATTTTCTTTATGACCCAATATACCCATGCGAAAAATGCAAAAGTTCAACTTTTTTTTGATAATTATTGATCTTGAGAGTCCATAGAATTGTCCTAGACTCGTTTGGTTCTGATCGGGCGAAAAACCTAGGACTAGTTCGCAAAAGTAGGTTTTTAACATAATTACGAATATTTAATGAACGGTTTGATTGACAGCAATGGTTCTTGAGGCAAAGTTGTTCAACAAGAGGAGATCTATCAAATGGTATGCATTTTGTGACAATAAGTGTAACACCACGTGATTACAGAGCCATAAAACTCGTTAGCGCCAACTAGTGGCCGATTTCTTTTAAAATTCTTACAGACCTCTAGGGCCATGAGTCGAACATGCCCACCGAGTTTCGTTCCGATAGGCCTCCGTTAACCTTGTCTAATAGGTGCTCAAACTTCATTGGCCGATGGCGGCCATGTTTTTTGAGATACACCAATGTCCTCATAGACATACATGGCACCTTGGACCAAGACACTGCATACCAATTTTCAAGTCAATCGGACTAACGGTCAGGTGGTTATAGCCTGTTTTATGTTTTTTTCATGTTATAGCGCCACCATGTGACCAATCGCCGCGATTTTTTTACCGTGACCTCATATTGACGTCTTACACATGTGTACCAGGTTTGGTTAAAATACCTCTTTTACTTCTGGAGTTATAGCCATTTTAGTAAAATAGGCTCCTCCCACAACGTTAATTTTGCACCCCCTAGCGACCGTGAATCGAAATTTCAACTTTTTTTTGATAATTATTGATATTCAGACTCCAGAGAACAATTCTGCACTGGTTTGGTTCCGATCGGGCAAAAAACCAGGGACTAGTTCGCAAAAGTAGATTTTCGACAAAATTCAAAATGGCGGAAAATCTATCATGGCGGAAATAAAATCGGAGATATACGTTTTGTTCGTCAGGCGTCCAGCTTTCCAATGATATAAGACACTTGAGTCTATGACTTACGGTCTAGGAGTTATGAGCAGTTTCGCGCTTTTGGTTGCTATAGCGCCACCTATGGGCCAATCGGGGTCATAATTTGATAACCTCTCCTCGATTTTTGTACTACCATATGGCAAAGTTTCAAAGCTCTAGCCCTTACGGTTTGGGCTGCACGATGCGTTTTACGGCAGAATAATAATAATAATAATAATAATTAAAGCTGCAAGCAGCATTTATCGGGGTTCAAGCATTTAAGGCCTTTAAGCACATAAGCATTTAAGACATTAAGTTTTATTTGTAAAGCTTTTAACCACTGAAATAATAGATGGAAAAGACCATTTACAGCCAAAACAGGCAATTTACCATAGGAAATATATGGTTTTCAAAGCTTTTTAACAGTTATAGCGCCACCTATCGTACGATCTTCATGAAATTTTACATGCTTGTTTAGACTGTTATGGTACATATGCTCACCAATTTTTGTGAAGTTCTGAGTTTTCGTTTAGGATTTATAGGCTTTTAAATGCATTTTGCCACGCCCATTTTCATTATGACCCAATATACCCATGCGAAAAATGCTAAAGTTGAACTTTTTTTTGATAATTATTGATCTAGAGAGTCCAGAGAATTACCCTAGACTGGTTTTGTTCCGATCGGGCAAAAAACCTAGGACTAGTTCGCAAAAGTAGGTTTTTAACATAATTGCGAATATTTAATGAACGGTTTGATTGACAGCAATGGTTCTTGAGGCAAAGTTGTTCAGCATGAGCAGATCTATCAAATGATATGCATTTTGTGACAATAAGTGTAACACCACGTGATTACAGAGCCATAAAACTCGTTAGCGCCAACTAGTGGCCGATTTCTTTCAAAATTCTTACAGACCTCTAGGGCCATGAGTTGAACATGCCCATCGAGTATCGTTCCGATCGGCCTCCGTTAACCTTGTCTAATAGGTGCTCAAATTTCATTGGTCGATGGCTGTCATGTTTTTCGAGGTACGCCAATGTCCTCATAGACATACATGGCACCTTGGACCAAGACACTGCATACCAATTTTCAAGTCAATCGGACAAACGGTCACGTGGTCATAGCCCTTTTCATGTTTTTTTCATGTTATAGCGCCACCATGTGATCAATCGTCGAAATTTTTTTACTATGACCCCAAATTGAACTCATACACATGTGTACCAAGTTTGGTGAAGATATCTCATTTCCTTTTCGAGTTATAGCCATTTTAGTAAAATAGGCTCCTCCCACAACATTAATTTATCACCCGCTAGCGACCAGGAATCGAAATTTCGACTTTTTTTCGATAATTATTGATCTTCAGACTCCAAAGAACATTTCTGCACTGGTTTGGTTCCGATCGGGCGAAAAACCAGGGACTAGTTCGCAAAAGTAGGTTTTTGACAAAATTCAAAATGGCGGAAAAATTTGCATACCTGAAATAAAATCGGAGATATACGTTTTGACCTTCAGGCGTCCAGCTTTCCAATGATATAGGACACTTGAGTCTACGACATACGGTCTAGGAGTTATGAGCAGTTTCGCGCTTTTGGTCGCTATAGCGCCACCTATGGGCCAATCTGGGTCATACTTTGATAGGTTCTCCCCAAATTGAGGACTACCATTTGGCCAAGTTTCAAGGTTCCAGCTCTTACGGTTTGGGCTGCACGATGCGTTTTAGGGGAGAATAATAATAATAATAATAATAAAAATCAGTACAATTACAATAGGGTTTCAGCACTTCGTGCTTGAACCCCTAATAATTAAAGCTGCAAGCAGCATTTATCGGGGTTCAAGCAGTTAAGGCCTTTAAGGCATTTAAGCACAAAAGCATCAAAAGTTATTAAGATTTATTTAGCAAGCATGTAACCACTGACATAATAGATGGAAAAGACCATTTACAGCCAATACAGGCAATTTGCCATGGGATATATATGGTTTTAAAGCTTTTTAACAGTTATAGCGCCACCTATGGTCCGATCTCCATAAAATTGTTTACTGTGACCTCAAATTGAACCCATACACATGTGTACTGAGTTTGGTGAAGATATCTCATTTACTTCTTGAGTTATAGCCATTTGAGTAAAATAGGCTCCTCCCACAACGATTTGCCACATTCTAGAATTATTTAATATGATTCTAGCATGATTTACTATCATATACCATGTTCCAGAATGATTTATTAGGATTCTAGCATGATTTACCTTGATACACCTCATTTCAGTATTATTTACTATGATTTACAATGTTTCTAGCATGATTAACCACATTACTAGCAATTATGTGAAGTGTCAGTGCAAATGAGGTGATGAACACTGACAAAATATTATTGTGTTATAATAGTTAGTTATATACGTGATTTTTAGTGTGTGTCCAAGTATGAATGCAAAAGCACATGTAAAATATTTCATTATTAAGTAGAATGGCCAGCAGAGGGCACTAGAAGACCACTTATTGGCTCACTTTCACTTTAAACCAGTTTTCTGCACTAAAGCAAACCAGTTTTTCCATGTTAACTCAATGCATGCTTACACACACACACACACACACACACACACACACACACACACACACACACACACACATACACACACAGCATAGTTAACCATGATTTACCATGATATACCACGTTCTAGTATTATTTACCAGGAGATAAACGACAATCTAGTATTATTTACTTTGATTTACCATGTTTCTAGCCTGATTTATCACATTACTAGCAATTATTTGAAGTGTCAGTGCAAATAAAGTGATTAACACTGACAAAATATGATTGTGTTATAATAGTTATTGCTATATAAGTGATTTTTTTAGTGTGTATTCAAGTATGAATGCAAGCACATGTTGAAATATTTCATTAATAAGTAGAATGGCCAGCAGAGGGCAGTAGAAGACCACTTATTGGCTCACTTTCACTTTAAACCAGTTTTCTGCACTAAAGCAAACCAGTTTATCCATGTTAACTCAATGCATGCTTACACACACACACACACACACACACACACACACACACACACACACACACACACACACACACACACACACACACACACACACACAGCATAGTTAACCATGATTTACCATGATTTACCACATTACTAGCAATTATTTGAAGTGTCAGTGCAAATAAAGTGATTAACACTGACAAAATATGATTGTGTTATAATAGTTATTGCTATATAAGTGATATTTAGTGTGTATTCAAGTATAAATGCAAGCACATGTGGAAAAATTTAATTAATAAGTACAATGGCCAGCAGAGGGCAGTAGAAGACCACTTATTGGCTCACTTTCACTTTAAACCTCATGATTTTGACCATTTTTCTGCACTAAAGCAAACCAGTTTTTCCATGTTAACTCAATAATGCATACTTGCTACATATGCTACACACAATAATGCTACACACACACACACACACACACAAATGTTTCAGTGATATTGGTGTCACATTCACCTTCATCACATTCACCTTCTGTCTTCATCACATTCACCATCTGTCGTCATCACCTGCACCTGCTCCTCATCACCCTCCTCATCATCACCTGCTCCTCATCATCATAACCGTCACCTGTTGTCCTTGTCTTGATCTGTGTATTTAAGTTCCCCTCTCATCCATTATCATTGTCGGTTATTGTTTGTGCACTAGCACTCTGTTATGTTTGTTTTCATGTTGGAAAATAAAACCTTTGTTATATTTGTACCACACACACACACACACACACACACACACACACACACACACACACACACACACACACACACACACACCATCATTTATCATGATTTACCATGGCTGATACCAATACCAATATGAGAAAATGACTATTTTAAACAGCAGGGGGCAGTAAAATACCACTTATTGGCTTAACATGCCATTAATTCATATCATTTTCACCTTTTTAACTGTTATAGAGGCAAATTTTGTCCGATCTGTCTGAAAATTTTCATGCTTGTTCAGGGTGATATTTCACACGTTCTGACTTGTTTTTAAGAAGGTCTGAGCATTGATTAAAGAGATATAGGCTTTCGGGGACACTTGGTAAAGGCCAGATTTTGAAGTGAACCTATTATAACTATCCAAATGAAGTAGTTCAACTTTTTCTGACAATTATTGATCTAGTGAGTCCAGAGAATTGTATTGCACTAGTTTTGAACATTATGATATGAAAATTATATGATCAGAGATAGAAAAGACCATTTACAGCCAATACAGGCAGTTTACCATAGGAAATATATGATTTTAAAGCTTTTTAACAGTTATAGCGCCACCTATTGTCCGATCTCCATAGAATTTTTCATGCTTGTTAATGATGTTATGTCACATATGCTGACCAATTTTTGTGAAGTTCTGAGTTTTTATTTAGGATTTATAGGCTTTTTAATGTATTTTGACACGCCCATTTTATAAATTACCCTATTACAGCCATCCAAATGCAAAAGTTCAACTTTTTTTTGATAATTATTGATCTAGAGAGTCCAGAGAATTGTCCTAGACTGGTCTGGTTCCGATCGGGCAAAAAACCTAGGACTAGTTCGCAAAAGTAGGTTTTTAACATATTAATGAATAATTAATGAACAGTTTGATTGACAGCAATGGTTCTTGAGGCAAAGTTGTTCAGGATGAGGAGATCTATCAAATGATATGCATATTGTGTGGATATTTGTAACACCATGTGATTACAGAGCCGTAAAACTCGTTAGCGCCAACTAGTGGCCGATTTCTTTCAAAATTCTTACAGACCTTTAGGGCCATGAGCCGAACATGCCCATTGAGTTTCGTTCCGATCGGCCTCCGTTAACCTTGTCTAATAGGTGCTCAAACTTCGTTGGCCGATGGCGGCCATGTTTTTTGAGATACGCCAATGTCCTCATACACATACATGGCACCTTGGACCAAGACACTGCATACCAATTTTCAAGTCAATCGGACTAACGGTCAGGTGGTTATAGCCTGTTTTATGTTTTATTCATTTTATAGCGCCACCATGAGGCCAATCGTCGCGATTTTTTTACTGTGACCCCAGAGTAAGCTCATACACATGTGTACCAAGTTTGGTGAAGATACCTCATTTACATCGGGAGTTATAGCCATTTTAGTAAAATAGGCCCCTCCCACAACGTACGTTTTGGCGCCCCTTAGCGACCGTGAATCGAAATTTCCACTTTTTTTCGATAATTATTGATATTCAGTCTCCAGAGAACATTTCTGCACTAGTTTGGTTCCAATCGGGCAAAAAACCAGGGACTAGTTCGCAAAAGTAGATTTTTGACAAAATTCAAAATGGCGGAAAATCTATCATGGCGGAAATGAAATCGGAGATATACGTTTTGTTCGTCAGGCGTCCAGCTTTCCAATGATATAAGACACTTGAGTCTACGACATACGGTCTAGGAGTTATGAGCAGTTTCGCGCTTTTGGTTGTTATAGCGCCACCTATGGGCCAATCGGGGTCATAATCTCTGAACCTTTCCTCGATTTTTGTACTACCATCTGTCAAAGTTTCAAAGTTCCAGCTCTTACGGTTTGGGCTGCACGATGCGTTTTACGGCAGAATAATAATAATAATAATAATAATAAAAATCAGCACAATTACAATAGGGTTTCAGCACTTCGTGCTTGAACCCCTAATAAAAATCAGCACAATTACAATAGGGTTTCAGCACTTCGTGCTTGAACCCCTAATAAAAATCAGCACAATTACAATAGGGTTTCAGCATTTCATGCTTGAACCCCTAAAAATCAGCACAATTACAATAGGGTTTCAGCATTTCATGCTTGAACCCCTAATAAGAAGAGACGTTTTGGACAGTTATAGCGCCACCTATTGTCCGATCTTCACGAAACTTGGCATGCTTCTTCACCATGTTCTGACACATCTGCTCATCGATTTTTGTGAAGTTTGGGGTTTTCCCTTAGGTTGTATAGGCTTTTGAGTGTTTTTTTGTCCCACCCCTTTCCTAAATGACCCTGTTACAGCCAGGCCAATGCAAAAGTTCAACTTTTTTCCGATAATTATTGATCTAGAGACTCCAGAGAACTGTGCTAGACTGGTCTGGTTCCGATTGGGCCAAAAACCTAGGACTAGTTCGCAAAAGTAGTTTTTTCACTAAATTGCCCATAGAATTTTTTTTTTTTTGCTCGTAGAGCAATTTGGAGATAGCCATTTTGTCCGTCTGGATCCAGGGATCACAGTGATGCTAAAATCGAGACTCTAGGACAAACTGTCTAGGAGTTATGAGCAATGTAGTAAATTTGGTCATTATAGCGCCACCTATGGGCCAATCGGGGTCATATTTTGATAGGTTCTCCCCAAATTGAGGACTACCATTTGGCCAAGTTTCAAGGTTCCAGCTCTTACGGTTTGGGCTGCACGATGCGTTTTAGGGCGGAATAATAATAATAATAATAATAAAAATCAGCACAATTACAATAGGGTTTCAGCATTTCATGCTTGAACCCCTAAAAATCAGCACAATTACAATAGGGTTTCAGCATTTCATGCTTGAACCCCTAATAAGAAGAGACGTTTTGGACAGTTATAGCGCCACCTATTGTCCGATCTTCACGAAACTTGGCATGCTTCTTCACCATGTTCTGACACATCTGCTCATCGATTTTTGTGAAGTTTGGGGTTTTCCCTTAGGTTGTATAGGCTTTTGAGTGTTTTTTTGTCCCACCCCTTTCCTAAATGACCCTGTTACAGCCAGGCCAATGCAAAAGTTCAACTTTTTTCCGATAATTATTGATCTAGAGACTCCAGAGAACTGTGCTAGACTGGTCTGGTTCCGATTGGGCCAAAAACCTAGGACTAGTTCGCAAAAGTAGTTTTTTCACTAAATTGCCCATAGAATTTTTTTTTTTTTGCTCGTAGAGCAATTTGGAGATAGCCATTTTGTCCGTCTGGATCCAGGGATCACAGTGATGCTAAAATCGAGAATCTAGGACAAACTGTCTAGGAGTTATGAGCAATGTAGTAAATTTGGTCATTATAGCGCCACCTATGGGCCAATCGGGGTCATATTTTGATAGGTTCTCCCCAAATTGAGGACTACCATTTGGCCAAGTTTCAAGGTTCCAGCTCTTACGGTTTGGGCTGCACGATGCGTTTTAGGGCGGAATAATAATAATAATAATAATAAAAATCAGCACAATTACAATAGGGTTTCAGCATTTCATGCTTGAACCCCTAATAAGAAGAGACGTTTTGGACAGTTATAGCGCCACCTATTGTCCGATCTTCACGAAACTTGGCATGCTTCTTCACCATGTTCTGACACATCTGCTCATCGATTTTTGTGAAGTTTGGGGTTTTCCCTTAGGTTGTATAGGCTTTTGAGTGTTTTTTTGTCCCACCCCTTTCCTAAATGACCCTGTTACAGCCAGGCCAATGCAAAAGTTCAACTTTTTTCCAATAATTATTGATCTAGAGACTCCAGAGAACTGTGCTAGACTGGTCTGGTTCCGATTGGGCCAAAAACTTAGGACTAGTTCGCAAAAGTAGGTTTTTCACTAAATTGCCCATAGAATTTTTTTTTTTGCTCGTAGAGCAATTTGGAGATAGCCATTTTGTCCGTCTGGATCCAGGGATCACAGTGATGCTAAAATCGAGACTCTAGGACAAACTGTCTAGGAGTTATGAGCAATGTAGTAAATTTGGTCATTATAGCGCCACCTATGGGCCAATCGGGGTCATATTTTGATAGGTTCTCCCCAAATTGAGGACTACCATTTGGCCAAGTTTCAAGGTTCCAGCTCTTACGGTTTGGGCTGCACGATGCGTTTTAGGGCGGAATAATAATAATAATAATAATAAAAATCAGCACAATTACAATAGGGTTTCAGCATTTCATGCTTGAACCCCTAATAAGAAGAGACGTTTTGGACAGTTATAGCGCCACCTATTGTCCGATCTTCACGAAACTTGGCATGCTTCTTCACCATGTTCTGACACATCTGCTCATCGATTTTTGTGAAGTTTGGGGTTTTCCCTTAGGTTGTATAGGCTTTTGAGTGTTTTTTTGTCCCACCCCTTTCCTAAATGACCCTGTTACAGCCAGGCCAATGCAAAAGTTCAACTTTTTTCCGATAATTATTGATCTAGAGACTCCAGAGAACTGTGCTAGACTGGTCTGGTTCCGATTGGGCCAAAAACCTAGGACTAGTTCGCAAAAGTAGGTTTTTCACTAAATTGCCCATAGAATTTTTTTTTTGCTCGTAGAGCAATTTGGAGATAGCCATTTTGTCCGTCTGGATCCAGGGATCACAGTGATGCTAAAATCGAGACTCTAGGACAAAATGTCTAGGAGTTATGAGCAATGTAGTAAATTTGGTCATTATAGCGCCACCTATGGGCCAATCGGGGTCATATTTTGATAGGTTCTCCCCAAATTGAGGACTACCATTTGGCCAAGTTTCAAGGTTCCAGCTCTTACGGTTTGGGCTGCACGATGCGTTTTAGGGCGGAATAATAATAATAATAATAATAATTAAAGCTGCAAGCAGCATTTATCGGGGTTCAAGCAGTTAAGGCCTTTAAGGCATTTAAGCACAAAAGCATCAAAAGTTATTAAGATTTATTTAGCAAGCATGTAACCACTGACATAATAGATGGAAAAGACCATTTACAGCCAATACAGGCAATTTGCCATTGGATATATATGGTTTTAAAGCTTTTTAACAGTTATAGCGCCACCTATGGTCCGATCTCCATAAAATTGTTTACTGTGACCTCAAATTGAACCCATACACATGTGTACTGAGTTTGGTGAAGATATCTCATTTACTTCTTGAGTTATAGCCATTTGAGTAAAATAGGCTCCTCCCACAACGATTTGCCACATTCTAGAATTATTTAATATGATTCTAGCATGATTTACTATCATATACCATGTTCCAGAATGATTTATTAGGATTCTAGCATGATTTACCTTGATACACCTCATTTCAGTATTATTTACTATGATTTACAATGTTTTTAGCATGATTAACCACATTACTAGCAATTATGTGAAGTGTCAGTGCAAATGAGGTGATGAACACTGACAAAATATTATTGTGTTATAATAGTTAGTTATATACGTGATTTTTAGTGTGTGTCCAAGTATGAATGCAAAAGCACATGTAAAATATTTCATTATTAAGTAGAATGGCCAGCAGAGGGCAGTAGAAGACCACTTATTGGCTCACTTTCACTTTAAACCAGTTTTCTGCACTAAAGCAAACCAGTTTTTCCATGTTAACTCAATGCATGCTTACACACACACACACACACACACACACACACACACACACACACACACACACACACACACACACACACACACACACACACACACACACACACACACACACACACACACACAGCATAGTTAACCATGATTTACCATGATATACCACGTTCTAGTATTATTTACCAGGAGATAAGCGACAATCTAGGATTATTTACTTTGATTTACCATGTTTCTAGCCTGATTTATCACATTACTAGCAATTATTTGAAGTGTCAGTGCAAATAAAGTGGTTAACACTGACAAAATATGATTGTGTTATAATAGTTATTGCTATATAAGTGTTTTTTTTAGTGTGTATTCAAGTATGAATGCAAGCACATGTTGAAATATTTCATTAATAAGTAGAATGGCCAGCAGAGGGCAGTAGAAGACCACTTATTGGCTCACTTTCACTTTAAACCAGTTTTCTGCACTAAAGCAAACCAGTTTATCCATGTTAACTCAATGCATGCTTACACACACACACACACACACACACACACACACACACACACACACACACACACACACACACACAGCATAGTTAACCATGATTTACCATGATTTACCACATTACTAGCAATTATTTGAAGTGTCAGTGCAAATAAAGTGATTAACACTGACAAAATATGATTATGTTATAATAGTTATTGCTATATAAGTGATTTATAGTGTGTATTCAAGTATAAATGCAAGCACATGTGGAAAAATTTAATTAAGTAGAATGGCCAGCAGAGGGCAGTAGAAGACCACTTATTGGCTCACTTTCACTTTAAACCTCATGATTTTGACCAGTTTTCTGCACTAAAGCAAACCAGTGTTTCCATGTTAACTCAATAATGCATACTTGCTACATATGCTACACACAATAATGCTACACACACACACACACACACACACACACACACACACACACACAAATGTTTCAGTGATATTGGTGTCACATTCACCTTCATCACATTCACCTTCTGTCTTCATCACATTCACCATCTGTCGTCATCACCTGCACCTGCTCCTCATCACCCTCCTCATCATCACCTGCTCCTCATCATCATAACCGTCACCTGTTGTCCTTGTCTTGATCTGTGTATTTAAGTTCCCCTCTCATCCATTATCATTGTCGGTTATTGTTTGTGCACTAGCACTCTGTTATGTTTGTTTTCATGTTGGAAAATAAAACCTTTGTTATATTTGTACCACACACACACACACACACACACACACACACACACACACACACACACACACACACACACACACACACACACACACCCACACACCATCATTTATCATGATTTACCATGGCTGATACCAATACCAATATGAGAAAATGACTATTTTAAACAGCAGGGGGCAGTAAAATACCACTTATTGGCTTAACATGCCATTAATTCATATCATTTTCACCTTTTTAACTGTTATAGAGGCAAATTTTGTCCGATCTGTCTGAAAATTTTCATGCTTGTTCAGGGTGATATTTCACACGTTCTGACTTGTTTTTAAGAAGGTCTGAGCATTGATTAAAGAGATATAGGCTTTCGGGGACACTTGGTAAAGGCCAGATTTTGAAGTGAACCTATTATAGCTATCCAAATGAAGTAGTTCAACTTTTTCTGACAATTATTGATCTAGTGAGTCCAGAGAATTGTATTGCACTAGTTTTGAACATTATGATATGAAAATTATATGATCAGAGATGGAAAAGACCATTTACAGCCAATACAGGCAGTTTACCATAGGAAATATATGATTTTAAAGCTTTTTAACAGTTATAGCGCCACCTATCGTCCGATCTCCATAGAATTTTTCATGCTTGTTAATGATGTTATGTCACATATGCTGACCAATTTTTGTGAAGTTCTGAGTTTTTATTTAGGATTTATAGGCTTTTTAATGTATTTTGACACGCCCATTTTATAAATTACCCTATTACAGCCATCCAAATGCAAAAGTTCAACTTTTTTTGATAATTATTGATCTAGAGAGTCCAGAGAATTGTCCTAGACTGGTCTGGTTCCGATCGGGCAAAAAACCTAGGACTAGTTCGCAAAAGTAGGTTTTTAACATATTAATGAATAATTAATGAACAGTTTGATTGACAGCAATGGTTCTTGAGGCAAAGTTGTTCAGGATGAGGAGATCTATCAAATGATATGCATATTGTGTGGATATTTGTAACACCACGTGATTACAGAGCCGTAAAACTCGTTAGCGCCAACTAGTGGCCGATTTCTTTCAAAATTCTTACAGACCTTTAGGGCCATGAGCCGAACATGCCCATTGAGTTTCGTTCCGATCGGCCTCCGTTAACCTTGTCTAATAGGTGCTCAAACTTCGTTGGCCAATGGCGGCCATGTTTTTTTAGATACGCCAATGTCCTCATACACATACATGGCACCTTGGACCAAGACACTGCATACCAATTTTCAAGTCAATCGGACTAACGGTCAGGTGGTTATAGCCTGTTTTATGTTTTTTTCATTTTATAGCGCCACCATGAGGCCAATCGTCGCGATTTTTTTACTGTGACCCCAGAGTAAGCTCATACACATGTGTACCAAGTTTGGTGAAGATACCTCATTTACATCGGGAGTTATAGCCATTTTAGTAAAATAGGCCCCTCCCACAACGTACGTTTTGGCGCCCCTTAGCGACCGTGAATCGAAATTTCCACTTTTTTTTGATAATTATTGATATTCAGTCTCCAGAGAACATTTCTGCACTAGTTTGGTTCCAATCGGGCAAAAAACCAGGGACTAGTTTGCAAAAGTAGATTTTTGACAAAATTCAAAATGGCGGAAAATTTATCATGGCGGAAATGAAATCGGAGATATACGTTTTGTTCGTCAGGCGTCCAGCTTTCCAATGATATAAGACACTTGAGTCTATGACATACGGTCTAGGAGTTATGAGCAGTTTCGCGCGTTTGGTTGTTATAGCGCCACCTATGGGCCAATCGGGGTCATAATCTCTGAACCTTTCCTCGATTTTTGTACTACCATCTGTCAAAGTTTCAAAGTTCCAGCTCTTACGGTTTGGGCTGCACGATGCGTTTTACGGCGGAATAATAATAATAATAATAATTAAAGCTGCAAGCAGCATTTATCGGGGTTCAAGCATTTAAGGCCTTTAGCCACATAAGCATTTAAGACATTAAGATTTATTTAGAAAGCTTTTAACCACTGAAATAATAGATGGAAAAGTCCATTTACAGCCAATACAGGCAATTTACCATAGGAAATATGTGTTTTTTAAAGCTTTTTAACAGTTATAGCACCATCTATAGTCCGATCTCCATGAAATTTTGCATGCTTGTTAATGATGTTATGGCACATAAGCTCACCAATTTTCGTGAAGTTCTGAGTTTTCGTTTAGGATTTATAGGCTTTTGAGTGCATTTTGCCACGCCCATTTTCTTTATGACCCAATATACCCATGCGAAAAATGCAAAAGTTCAACTTTTTTTTGATAATTATTGATCTTGAGAGTCCATAGAATTGTCCTAGACTCGTTTGGTTCTGATCGGGCGAAAAACCTAGGACTAGTTCGCAAAAGTAGGTTTTTAACATAATTACGAATATTTAATGAACGGTTTGATTGACAGCAATGGTTCTTGAGGCAAAGTTGTTCAACAAGAGGAGATCTATCAAATGGTATGCATTTTGTGACAATAAGTGTAACACCACGTGATTACAGAGCCATAAAACTCGTTAGCGCCAACTAGTGGCCGATTTCTTTTAAAATTCTTACAGACCTCTAGGGCCATGAGTCGAACATGCCCACCGAGTTTCGTTCCGATAGGCCTCCGTTAACCTTGTCTAATAGGTGCTCAAACTTCATTGGCCGATGGCGGCCATGTTTTTTGAGATACACCAATGTCCTCATAGACATACATGGCACCTTGGACCAAGACACTGCATACCAATTTTCAAGTCAATCGGACTAACGGTCAGGTGGTTATAGCCTGTTTTATGTTTTTTTCATGTTATAGCGCCACCATGTGACCAATCGCCGCGATTTTTTTACCGTGACCTCATATTGACGTCTTACACATGTGTACCAGGTTTGGTTAAAATACCTCTTTTACTTCTGGAGTTATAGCCATTTTAGTAAAATAGGCTCCTCCCACAACGTTAATTTTGCACCCCCTAGCGACCGTGAATCGAAATTTCAACTTTTTTTGATAATTATTGATATTCAGACTCCAGAGAACAATTCTGCACTGGTTTGGTTCCGATCGGGCAAAAAACCAGGGACTAGTTCGCAAAAGTAGATTTTCGACAAAATTCAAAATGGCGGAAAATCTATCATGGCGGAAATAAAATCGGAGATATACGTTTTGTTCGTCAGGCGTCCAGCTTTCCAATGATATAAGACACTTGAGTCTATGACTTACGGTCTAGGAGTTATGAGCAGTTTCGCGCTTTTGGTTGCTATAGCGCCACCTATGGGCCAATCGGGGTCATAATTTGATAACCTCTCCTCGATTTTTGTACTACCATATGGCAAAGTTTCAAAGCTCTAGCCCTTACGGTTTGGGCTGCACGATGCGTTTTACGGCAGAATAATAATAATAATAATAATAATTAAAGCTGCAAGCAGCATTTATCGGGGTTCAAGCATTTAAGGCCTTTAGGCACATAAGCATTTAAGACATTAAGATTTATTTAGAAAGCTTTTAACCACTGAAATAATAGATGGAAAAGTCCATTTACAGCCAATACAGGCAATTTACCATAGGAAATATGTGTTTTTTAAAGCTTTTTAACAGTTATAGCACCATCTATAGTCCGATCTCCATGAAATTTTGCATGCTTGTTAATGATGTTATGGCACATAAGCTCACCAATTTTCGTGAAGTTCTGAGTTTTCGTTTAGGATTTATAGGCTTTTGAGTGCATTTTGCCACGCCCATTTTCTTTATGACCCAATATACCCATGCGAAAAATGCAAAAGTTCAACTTTTTTTTGATAATTATTGATCTTGAGAGTCCATAGAATTGTCCTAGACTCGTTTGGTTCTGATCGGGCGAAAAACCTAGGACTAGTTCGCAAAAGTAGGTTTTTAACATAATTACGAATATTTAATGAACGGTTTGATTGACAGCAATGGTTCTTGAGGCAAAGTTGTTCAACAAGAGGAGATCTATCAAATGGTATGCATTTTGTGACAATAAGTGTAACACCACGTGATTACAGAGCCATAAAACTCGTTAGCGCCAACTAGTGGCCGATTTCTTTTAAAATTCTTACAGACCTCTAGGGCCATGAGTCGAACATGCCCACCGAGTTTCGTTCCGATAGGCCTCCGTTAACCTTGTCTAATAGGTGCTCAAACTTCATTGGCCGATGGCGGCCATGTTTTTTGAGATACACCAATGTCCTCATAGACATACATGGCACCTTGGACCAAGACACTGCATACCAATTTTCAAGTCAATCGGACTAACGGTCAGGTGGTTATAGCCTGTTTTATGTTTTTTTCATGTTATAGCGCCACCATGTGACCAATCGCCGCGATTTTTTTACCGTGACCTCATATTGACGTCTTACACATGTGTACCAGGTTTGGTTAAAATACCTCTTTTACTTCTGGAGTTATAGCCATTTTAGTAAAATAGGCTCCTCCCACAACGTTAATTTTGCACCCCCTAGCGACCGTGAATCGAAATTTCAACTTTTTTTGATAATTATTGATATTCAGACTCCAGAGAACAATTCTGCACTGGTTTGGTTCCGATCGGGCAAAAAACCAGGGACTAGTTCGCAAAAGTAGATTTTCGACAAAATTCAAAATGGCGGAAAATCTATCATGGCGGAAATAAAATCGGAGATATACGTTTTGTTCGTCAGGCGTCCAGCTTTCCAATGATATAAGACACTTGAGTCTATGACTTACGGTCTAGGAGTTATGAGCAGTTTCGCGCTTTTGGTTGCTATAGCGCCACCTATGGGCCAATCGGGGTCATAATTTGATAACCTCTCCTCGATTTTTGTACTACCATATGGCAAAGTTTCAAAGCTCTAGCCCTTACGGTTTGGGCTGCACGATGCGTTTTACGGCAGAATAATAATAATAATAATAATTAAAGCTGCAAGCAGCATTTAGCGGGGTTCAAGCATTTAGGGTCTTTAAGCACATAAGGCAGTCTAGTGAGTTGTCTGAGTTTTTGTTTAGGATTTACAGGCTTTTGAGTGTTTTTTGCCATACCCATTTTCTAAATGATCCTGTTATGGCTACCCAATGGGTAAAGTTAAAGTTTTTTATATAATTAATAATCTAGAGCTTCCAGAGAATTGTACTGCACTGGTATATTTCCGATCGGGCGAAAAACCTAGGACTAGTTCGCAAAAGTAGGTTTTTAACATAATAGCAAGTATTTAATGAACAAATTGATTGACAGCAGTAGTTCTTGAGGCAAAGTTGTTCAGTATGAGGAGATCTATCAAATGATATGCATCACGTGATTACATAGCCGTAAAACCTGTTAGCGTCAACTAGTGGCTGATTTTTCAAAATTCTTACAGACCTCTAGGGCCACGAGTCGAACATGCCCATCGAGTTTCGTTCTGATCGGCCTCCGTTAAGAGCAAACTAACAGCTTTGAATTAAAATGGTGAGGTATCCTGTTGTAAACATCAACCATGCCTGTTGACAGTTTTGTGGGAAGGGAATGAAAAGTTCTCAAATCCACAGCACAGCCTCAGACATAACATTTATATCCATGATCTGCCATTTTCACTATTGTCCTTGCTTGCTTCTTCACAATACCTGCAGATCTTCTGATGATTCGGCTGTGCAGGTCCACATTAACACTGCCTGGCCTAGAACATGGACTGGAAAATACAAATTTGGGGGGTATAAATATTAATGATCCTGACTCCAACGTCACAGTCGGTGTTATGGTGGGATTCACTCATTTTTCAGCGGTCTTTTGCAAACAGGAGATTTACACAAGAAGGAGGAAACAATGGTGTTTGAGGCTCACGGTATGTCAGTTCCATGTCCAGAACTCTTATCATTCAACTATGCCAAGATAAATACAGTTTTCAATTGTATGGCACCTGTAAAATAGATGATTAGTAATATAATGCTTACTTGGAGTCTGAAATGGCTTTAACAAAAGAAGAAAAATAGTCTTAGATTTCTGTTCATTCTAATCATGTACAAATAAAGTAGCACAGTAAGATTACATTTATTTGAATGCATTAGTGAGTGTGTGATTGTGCTGTGTGTGCAGCGTGTCAATACTAAAAGTGAAGGTGTAGTTGATATCTTTGGTGATAATATCTGTAGTAATCATAAAAAAAAACACTTAAGAAATAAAGAATTAAAATTACAAATAATATTCTATTAAGATATGAGTTACAATAACATGATTTGCAATAGTAATAATATCAATAATATATGCACAATACACACAGATTAGACTATCAGGTCTGTGTTTTACAAAAACATTAGTATTGCAGCCAATGTGAGTCTGTGGGATTTATAAACAGACAAAATATGATTTGAAATGTTATTTTAATGATTTTATTAAGTTTAAACAATATTTCAAATGGAAAAAAAAATTAAAAATAATATTTTAGTGAGCAGAATGAACCAATGAGTGTTCTTCTTCTGGTGGTTAAAATGTAAATGAAAACAATAATACTTAAACAATAATACTTAATACACTAACCATGCTTGAACACACACATGCACACACATTTTGTTGTAGATGGAGATATTTAAAATAAAAGATAGGTAACAAAATGATAATTGCAAATCTCCTCTGTATAACACCATTTTCAGATTTCAAATTAATCACTGAGAGGCAGAATTGTTCAAACTGAGAGCTCAGTAAAAATGAAGTGATAAACTTTGACAAAACATGACTGTGTTATAATAGGTGATTTTCATGCAAGTAATTTGATATAGTCCAAAAACTAATGCAAAAGCACAGATGAAAATATTTTATTAAGTAGAATGTCCTGCAGAGGGCAGTAGAAGACCACTAATTGACTCACTTTCATTTGAAATACTTTTTTATCCACCAGTAAAACAAAGCAGTTTCTTCATGTTCTTTCCATTAAGCATGCTTACACACACACAGACACACACACAAACCCACACACACACACACACACACACACACACACACACACACACACACACACACACAAAGACAAATATGTTTTCAATGTTTTTAGGATGTGATATTGTGAAAATATCTTCATCTCCTCATCTTGAACAACTTTGCCTCAAGAATCACTAATGTCAATCAAACCGTTCATAATCATAATAAAAAAAAATAAAATATATACAAATATCATAATAATAAAAAAAACATCATAATAAAAAAGATTGCTTCTTAAAGCATTTGTTTATTTCCAATACTGAAGCGAATTAAAAGATCATGCGTAATCCTGCTGCTCCCTCTAGTGGACAACAGTGGTATTATAGCTTACATTTTACAGTTGAAGTGTTTGAATGAATGGGAATTTGTTTTTTTACTTATATCTCAGGAACCAAAAGGCGAAAAATTCTGAAACTCAGAGCATAGATAGTGCTTGAGGAGCCCTGTTGAATGAGACCATCAATGTGTTTTTGGGCGATTGGGGCTGGGAGTTATGACTGTTATAAGGCATATCTGTTCGGGCTATTATCTCTGGAATGCCCAGGGCAAATAACACCACATTTGAATCGAAGCTAGCCAAGGACGCGCCCTTTCCAACGAGCTCTCACACAATGTTCGGGGTGGTCTGGGTCGGGAGTAATGGCCGTTCAAAATCGGGGGTCCCGCGGATTCGCGATGCGCGGGGGGCGCGCTCCCGAGGCCCGCGACGACACGTTTCGATCAAGAGCCCGGAGAGGTCCTCACCATCAAAATTTGAGCGCGCAACGACTTTCCGTTTTCGAGTTATGAATGGATTTGTATTCGGGGGCGTGGCTTAAATGCCGTTATACTTTCGTTTCATTTCATTCATTTACTTTCGTCCATTTCCATATCTCAGTGTAACACAATTGTCAATAGTAATACTCAATAGATGAGTTTTGACAAAATGTGATTGTAAATGTTAAAATAATGATTTTAAAAAGTCTAAATATGAATTTTATAACAATATTAGGGAGTAGTATGATGAAATGACAGCAGGGGGCAGTAAAATACCACTTATTGGCTTAATATGTCATTATATTCATATAAAATCACCTTTTGAAGAAGTTAAACTTTTTTTCTGATAATTATTGATCTAGAGAGTTCAGAGAATTGTGCTGCACTGGTTTTGAACATTATGATATGAACATTATATGATAAAAGATAGAAGACATCATTTACAGCAAATACAGGCAATTTACCATAGGAAATATATGGTTTTAAAGCGTTTTAACAGTTATAGCGCCAACTATCGTCCGATCTCCATAGAATTTTTCATGCTTGTTAATGATGTTATGTCACATATGCTGACCAATTTTTGTGAAGTTCTGAGTTTTTATTTAGGATTTATAGGCTTTTTAATGTATTTTGACACGCCCGTTTTATAAATGACCCTATTACAGCCATCCAAATGCAAAAGTTCAACTTTTTTTTGATAATTATTGATCTAGAGAGTCCAGAGAATTGTCCTACACTGGTCTGGTTCCGATCGGGCAAAAAACCTAGGACTAGTTCGCAAAAGTAGGTTTTTAACATATTAATGAATAATTAATGAACAGTTTGATTGACAGCAATGGTTCTTGAGGCAAAGTTGTTCAGGATGAGGAGATCTATCAAATGATATGCATATTGTGTGGATATTTGTAACACCACGTGATTACAGAGCCGTAAAACTCGTTAGCGCCAACTAGTGGCCGATTTCTTTCAAAATTCTTACAGACCTTTAGGGCCATGAGCCGAACATGCCCATTGAGTTTCGTTCCGATCGGCCTCCGTTAACCTTGTCTAATAGGTGCTCAAACTTCGTTGGCCGATGGCGGCCATGTTTTTTGAGATACGCCAATGTCCTCATACACATACATGGCACCTTGGACCAAGACACTGCATACCAATTTTCAAGTCAATCGGACTAACGGTCAGGTGGTTATAGCCTGTTTTATGTTTTTTTCATTTTATAGCGCCACCATGAGGCCAATCGTCGCGATTTTTTTACTGTGACCCCAGAGTAAGCTCATACACATGTGTACCAAGTTTGGTGAAGATACCTCATTTACATCGGGAGTTATAGCCATTTTAGTAAAATAGGCCCCTCCCACAACGTACGTTTTGGCGCCCCTTAGCGACCGTGAATCGAAATTTCCACTTTTTTTCGATAATTATTGATATTCAGTCTCCAGAGAACATTTCTGCACTAGTTTGGTTCCAATCGGGCAAAAAACCAGGGACTAGTTCGCAAAAGTAGATTTTTGACAAAATTCAAAATGGCGGAAAATCTATCATGGCGGAAATGAAATCGGAGATATACGTTTTGTTCGTCAGGCATCCAGCTTTCCAATGATATAAGACACTTGAGTCTACGCCATACGGTCTAGGAGTTATGAGCAGTTTCGCGCTTTTGGTTGTTATAGCGCCACCTATGGGCCAATCGGGGTCATAATCTCTGAACCTTTCCTCGATTTTTGTACTACCATCTGTCAAAGTTTCAAAGTTCCAGCTCTTACGGTTTGGGCTGCACGATGCGTTTTACGGCAGAATAATAATAATAATAATAATAATAAAAATCAGCACAATTACAATAGGGTTTCAGCACTTCGTGCTTGAACCCCTAATAATAAAAATCAGCACAATTACAATAGGGTTTCAGCACTTCGTGCTTGAACCCCTAATAATAAAAATCAGCACAATTACAATAGGGTTTCAGCACTTCGTGCTTGAACCCCTAATTAAAGCTGCAAGCAGCATTTATCGGGGTTCAAGCAGTTAAGGCCTTTAAGGCATTTAAGCACAAAAGCATCAAAAGTTATTAAGATTTATTTAGCAAGCATGTAACCACTGACATAATAGATGGAAAAGACCATTTACAGCCAATACAGGCAATTTGCCATGGGATATATATGGTTTTAAAGCTTTTTAACAGTTATAGCGCCACCTATGCTCCGATCTCCATAGAATTGTTTACTGTGACCTCAAATTGAACCCATACACATGTGTACTGAGTTTGGTGAAGATATCTCATTTACTTCTTGAGTTATAGCCATTTGAGTAAAATAGGCTCCTCCCTCAACGATTTGCCACATTCTAGAATTATTTAATATGATTCTAGCATGATTTACTATCATATACCATGTTCCAGAATGATTTATTAGGATTCTAGCATGATTTACCTTGATACACCTCATTTCAGTATTATTTACTATGATTTACAATGTTTCTAGCATGATTAACCACATTACTAGCAAATATGTGAAGTGTCAGTGCAAATGAGGTGATGAACACTGACAAAATATTATTGTGTTATAATAGTTAGTTATATACGTGATTTTTAGTGTGTGTCCAAGTATGAATGCAAAAGCACATGTAAAATATTTCATTATTAAGTAGAATGGCCAGCAGAGGGCAGTAGAAGACCACTTATTGGCTCACTTTCACTTTAAACCAGTTTTCTGCACTAAAGCAAACCAGTTTTTCCATGTTAACTCAATGCATGCTTACACACACACACACACACACACACACACACACACACACACACACACACACACACACACACACACACAAACACACACACACACACACACACACACACACACACACACACACACAAACACACACACACACACACACACATACACACACAGCATAGTTAACCGTGATTTACCATGATATACCACGTTCTAGTATTATTTACCAGGAGATAAACGACAATCTAGTATTATTTACTTTGATTTACCATGTTTCTAGCCTGATTTATCACATTACTAGCAATTATTTGAAGTGTCAGTGCAAATAAAGTGATTAACACTGACAAAATATGATTGTGTTATAATAGTTATTGCTATATAAGTGATTTTTTTTGTGTGTATTCAAGTATGAATGCAAGCACATGTTGAAATATTTCATTAATAAGTAGAATGGCCAGCAGAGGGCAGTAGAAGACCACTTATTGGCTCACTTTCACTTTAAACCAGTTTTCTGCACTAAAGCAAACCAGTTTATCTATGTTAACTCAATGCATGCTTACACACACACACACACACACACACACACACACACACACACACACACACACACACACACACACACACACACACACAGAGCATAGTTAACCATGATTTACCATGATTTACCACATTACTAGCAATTATTTGAAGTGTCAGTGCAAATAAAGTGATTAACACTGACAAAATATGATTGTGTTATAATAGTTATTGCTATATAAGTGATTTTTAGTGTGTATTCAAGTATAAATGCAAGCACATGTGGAAAAATTTAATTAATAAGTAGAATGGCCAGCAGAGGGCAGTAGAAGACCACTTATTGGCTCACTTTCACTTTAAACCTCATGATTTTGACCAGTTTTCTGCACTAAAGCAAACCAGTGTTTCCATGTTAACTCAATAATGCATAATTGCTACATATGCTACACACAATAATGCTACACACACACACACACACACACACACACACACACACACACACACACACACACACACAAATGTTTCAGTGATATTGGTGTCACATTCACCTTCATCACATTCACCTTCTGTCTTCATCACATTCACCATCTGTCGTCATCACCTGCACCTGCTCCTCATCACCCTCCTCATCATCACCTGCTCCTCATCATCATAACCGTCACCTGTTGTCCTTGTCTTGATCTGTGTATTTAAGTTCCCCTCTCATCCATTATCATTGTCGGTTATTGTTTGTGCACTAGCACTCTGTTATGTTTGTTTTCATGTTGGAAAATAAAACCTTTGTTATATTTGTACCACACACACACACACACACACACACACACACACACACACACACACACACACACACACACACACACCATCATTTATCATGATTTACCATGGCTGATACCAATACCAATATGAGAAAATGACTATTTTAAACAGCAGGGGGCAGTAAAATACCACTTATTGGCTTAACATGCCATTAAATCATATCATTTTCACCTTTTTAACTGTTATAGAGACAAATTTTGTCCGATCTGTCTGAAAATTTTCATGCTTGTTCAGGGTGATATTTCACACGTTCTGACTTGTTTTTAAGAAGGTCTGAGCATTGATTAAAGAGATATAGGCTTTCGGGGACACTTGGTAAAGGCCAGATTTTGAAGTGAACCTATTATAGCTATCCAAATGAAGTAGTTCAACTTTTTCTGACAATTATTGATCTAGTGAGTCCAGAGAATTGTATTGCACTAGTTTTGAACATTATGATATGAAAATTATATGATCAGACATGGAAAAGACCATTTACAGCCAATACAGGCAGTTTACCATAGGAAATATATGGTTTTAAAGCTTTTTAACAGTTATAGCGCCAACTATTGTCCAATCTCCATAAAATTTTGCAAGCTTGTTTGTGATGTTATGACACATATGCTCACCAATTTTTGTGAAGTTCTGAGTTTTCATTTAGGATTTATAGGCTTTTGAGTGTATTTTGCCACACCCATTTTATAAATGACCCTATTACAGCCATACAAATACAAAAGTTCAACTTTTTTTTGATAATTATTGATCTAGAGAGTCCATAGAATTGTCCTAGACTGGTCTGGTTCCGATCGGGCAAAAAACCAGGGACTAGTTCGCAAAAGTAGGTTTTTAACATATTCATGAATATTTAATGAACGGTTTGATTGACAGCAATGGTTCTAGAGGCAAAGTTGTTCAGCATGAGCAGATCTATCAAATGATATGCATTTTGTGACAATATATCTAACACCACGTGATTACAGAGCCATAAAACTCGTTAGCGCCAACTAGTGGCCGATTTCTTTCAAAATTCTTACAGACCTCTAGGGCCATGAGTCGAACATGCCCACCGAGTTTCGTTCCGATCGGCCTCCGTTAACCTTGTCTAATAGGTGCTCAACTTCATTGGCCAATGGCGGCCATGTTTTTTGAGATACACCAATGTCCTCATAGACATACATGGCACCTTGGACCAAGACACTGCATACCAATTTTCAAGTCAATCGGACTAACGGTCAGGTGGTTATAGCCTGTTTTATGTTTTTTTCATGTTATAGCGCCACCATGTGGCCAATCGCCGCGATTTTTTTACCGTGTCCTCAGATTGACCTCTTACATATGTGTACCAAGTTTGTTGAAAATACCTCATTTACTTCTGGAGTTATAGCCATTTTAGTAAAATAGGCTCCGCCCACAACGTTAATTTTGCGCCCCCTAGCGACCCTGAATCGAAATTTCAACTTTTTTTCGATAATTATTGATCTTCAGTCTCCAGAGAACAATTCTGCACTGGTTTGGTTCCGATCGAGCAAAAAACCAGGGACTAGTTCGCAAAAGTAGGTTTTCGACAAAATTCAAAATGGCGGAAAATCTATCATGACGGAAATGAAATCGGAGATATACGTTTTGTTCGTCAGACGACCAGCTTTCCAATGATATAAGACACTTGAGTCTATGACTTACGGTCTAGGAGTTATGAGCAGTTTCGCGCTTTTGGTTGCTATAGCGCCACCTATGGGCCAATCGGGGTCATAATTTGATAACCTCTCCTCGATTTTTGTACTACCATCTGGCAAAGTTTCAAAGCTCTAGCCCTTACGGTTTGGGCTGCACGATGCGTTTTACGGCAGAATAATAATAATAATTAAAGCTGCAAGCAGCATTTATCGGGGTTCAAGCATTTAAGGCCTTTAAGCACATAAGCATTTAAGACATTAAGTTTTATTTGTAAAGCTTTTAACCACTGAAATAATAGATGGAAAAGACCATTTACAGCCAAAACAGGCAATTTACCATAGGAAATATATGGTTTTCAAAGCTTTTTAACAGTTATAGCGCCACCTATCGTACGATCTTCATGAAATTTTACATGCTTGTTTAGACTGTTATGGTACATATGCTCACCAATTTTTGTGAAGTTCTGAGTTTTCGTTTAGGATTTATAGGCTTTTAAATGCATTTTGCCACGCCCATTTTCATTATGACCCAATATACCCATGCGAAAAATGCTAAAGTTGAACTTTTTTTGATAATTATTGATCTAGAGAGTCCAGAGAATTACCCTAGACTGGTCTTGTTCCGATCGGGCAAAAAACCTAGGACTAGTTCGCAAAAGTAGGTTTTTAACATAATTGCGAATATTTAATGAACGGTTTGATTGACAGCAATGGTTCTTGAGGCAAAGTTGTTCAGCATGAGCAGATCTATCAAATGATATGCATTTTGTGACAATAAGTGTAACACCACGTGATTACAGAGCCATAAAACTCGTTAGCGCCAACTAGTGGCCGATTTCTTTCAAAATTCTTACAGACCTCTAGGGCCATGAGTTGAACATGCCCATCGAGTTTCGTTCCGATCGGCCTCCGTTAACCTTGTCTAATAGGTGCTCAAATTTCATTGGTCGATGGCGGCCATGTTTTTCGAGATACGCCAAAGTCCTCATAGACATACATGGCACCTTGGACCAAGACACTGCATACCAATTTTCAAGTCAATCGGACAAACGGTCACGTGGTCATAGCCCTTTTCATGTTTTTTTTCATGTTATAGCGCCACCTAGTGATCAATCGTCGACATTTTTTTACTGTGACCCCAGATTGAACTCTTACACATGTGTACCAAGTTTGGTGAAGATATCTCATTTCCTTTTCGAGTTATAGCCATTTTAGTAAAATAGGCTCCTCCCACAACATTAATTTATCACCCCCTAGCGACCAGGAATCGAAATTTCGACTTTTTTTCGATAATTATTGATCTTCAGACTCCAAAGAACATTTCTGCACTGCTTTGGTTCCGATCGGGTGAAAAACCAGGGACTAGTTCGCAAAAGTAGGTTTTTGACAAAATTCAAAATGGCGGAAAAATTTGCATACCTGAAATAAAATCGGAGATATACGTTTTGACCTTCAGGCGTCCAGCTTTCCAATGATATAGGACACTTGAGTCTACGACATACGGTCTAGGAGTTATGAGCAGTTCCGCGCTTTTGGTTGCTATAGCGCCACCTATGGGCCAATCTGGGTCATACTTTGATAGGTTCTCCCCAAATTGAGGACTACCATTTGGCCAAGTTTCAAGGTTCCAGCTCTTACGGTTTGGGCTGCACGATGCGTTTTAGGGGAGAATAATAATAATAATAATAATAAAAATCAGTACAATTACAATAGGGTTTCAGCACTTCGTGCTTGAACCCCTAATAAAAATCAGCACAATTACAATAGGGTTTCAGCACTTCGTGCTTGAACCCCTAATAAAAATCAGCACAATTACAATAGGGTTTCAGCACTTCGTGCTTGAACCCCTAATAATAATAATAATAATAATAATAAAAATCAGCACAATTACAATAGGGTTTCAGCACTTCGTGCTTGAACCCCTAATAATAATAAAAATCAGCACAATTACAATAGGGTTTCAGCATTTCATGCTTGAACCCCTAATAAGAAGAGACGTTTTGGACAGTTATAGCGCCACCTATTGTCCGATCTTCACGAAACTTGGCATGCTTCTTCACCATGTTCTGACACATCTGCTCATCGATTTTTGTGAAGTTTGGGGTTTTCCCTTAGGTTGTATAGGCTTTTGAGTGTTTTTTTGTCCCACCCCTTTCCTAAATGACCCTGTTACAGCCAGGCCAATGCAAAAGTTCAACTTTTTTCCGATAATTATTGATCTAGAGACTCCAGAGAACTGTGCTAGACTGGTCTGGTTCCGATTGGGCCAAAAACCTAGGACTAGTTCGCAAAAGTAGGTTTTTCACTAAATTGCCCATAGAATTTTTTTTTTGCTCGTAGAGCAATTTGGAGATAGCCATTTTGTCCGTCTGGATCCAGGGATCACAGTGATGCTAAAATTGAGACTCTAGGACAAACTGTCTAGGAGTTATGAGCAATGTAGTAAATTTGGTCATTATAGCGCCACCTATGGGCCAATCGGGGTCATATTTTGATAGGTTCTCCCCAAATTGAGGACTACCATTTGGCCAAGTTTCAAGGTTCCAGCTCTTACGGTTTGGGCTGCACGATGCGTTTTAGGGCGGAATAATAATAATAATTAAAGCTGCAAGCAGCATTTATCGGGGTTCAAGCATTTAAGGCCTTTAGGCACATAAGCATTTAAGACATTAAGATTTATTTAGAAAGCTTTTAACCACTGAAATAATAGATGGAAAAGTCCATTTACAGCCAATACAGGCAATTTACCATAGGAAATATGTGTTTTTTAAAGCTTTTTAACAGTTATAGCACCATCTATAGTCCGATCTCCATGAAATTTTGCATGCTTGTTAATGATGTTATGGCACATAAGCTCACCAATTTTCGTGAAGTTCTGAGTTTTTGTTTAGGATTTATAGGCTTTTGAGTGCATTTTGCCACGCCCATTTTCTTTATGACCCAATATACCCATGCGAAAAATGCAAAAGTTCAACTTTTTTTTGATAATTATTGATCTTGAGAGTCCATAGAATTGTCCTAGACTCGTTTGGTTCTGATCGGGCGAAAAACCTAGGACTAGTTCGCAAAAGTAGGTTTTTAACATAATTACGAATATTTAATGAACGGTTTGATTGACAGCAATGGTTCTTGAGGCAAAGTTGTTCAACAAGAGGAGATCTATCAAATGGTATGCATTTTGTGACAATAAGTGTAACACCACGTGATTACAGAGCCATAAAACTCGTTAGCGCCAACTAGTGGCCGATTTCTTTTAAAATTCTTACAGACCTCTAGGGCCATGAGTCGAACATGCCCACCGAGTTTCGTTCCGATAGGCCTCCGTTAACCTTGTCTAATAGGTGCTCAAACTTCATTGGCCGATGGCGGCCATGTTTTTTGAGATACACCAATGTCCTCATAGACATACATGGCACCTTGGACCAAGACACTGCATACCAATTTTCAAGTCAATCGGACTAACGGTCAGGTGGTTATAGCCTGTTTTATGTTTTTTTCATGTTATAGCGCCACCATGTGACCAATCGCCGCGATTTTTTTACCGTGACCTCATATTGACGTCTTACACATGTGTACCAGGTTTGGTTAAAATACCTCTTTTACTTCTGGAGTTATAGCCATTTTAGTAAAATAGGCTCCTCCCACAACGTTAATTTTGCACCCCCTAGCGACCGTGAATCGAAATTTCAACTTTTTTTTGATAATTATTGATATTCAGACTCCAGAGAACAATTCTGCACTGGTTTGGTTCCGATCGGGCAAAAAACCAGGGACTAGTTCGCAAAAGTAGATTTTCGACAAAATTCAAAATGGCGGAAAATCTATCATGGCGGAAATAAAATCGGAGATATACGTTTTGTTCGTCAGGCGTCCAGCTTTCCAATGATATAAGACACTTGAGTCTATGACTTACGGTCTAGGAGTTATGAGCAGTTTCGCGCTTTTGGTTGCTATAGCGCCACCTATGGGCCAATCGGGGTCATAATTTGATAACCTCTCCTCGATTTTTGTACTACCATATGGCAAAGTTTCAAAGCTCTAGCCCTTACGGTTTGGGCTGCACGATGCGTTTTACGGCAGAATAATAATAATAATAATAATAATAAAAATCAGCACAATTACAATAGGGTTTCAGCACTTCGTGCTTGAACCCCTAATAAAAATCAGCACAATTACAATAGGGTTTCAGCACTTCGTGCTTGAACCCCTAATAATAATAATTAAAGCTGCAAGCAGCATTTATCGGGGTTCAAGCAGTTAAGGCCTTTAAGGCCTTTAAGCACAAAAACATCAAAAGACATCAAGTTTTATTTAGCAAGCATGTAACCACTGACATCATAGATGGAAAATACCATGTTTTAGCATGATTTACCATGATTTACCATGATTTACCCTGTTCTAGCATAGTTGACCATGAATTTATCTTAGTTTACCTTGATTTACCATGTTCTAGCATGATTTACCATGATATACCACATTGTAGCATGATTTACTATAGTTTATCATGATTTACCATGGTTTACCATGATTTACCATGGTTTACCATGATTTACCCTGTTCTAGCATAGTTTACCATGATTTACCATGGTTTACCATTATTTACCCTGTTCTAGCATGATTTACCATAATATACCACGTTCTAGAATGATTTATCAGGATTCTAGCATGATTTACCTTGATACACCACATTTTAGATTTATTTACTATGATTTACCATGCTTCTAGCGTGATTTACCATGATTTACAACACGTGAAGTGTCAGTGCAAATGAAGTGATAAACACTGACAAAATATGATTTTGTTATAATAGTTATTGTTATATAAGTGATTTTATAAGTGTCTAGAGTGACGCAAAATCACCTGTGAAAAGACTTCATTAATAAGTAGAATGGCCAGCAGAGGGCACTAGAAGACCACTTATTGGCTCAGGTTCACTTTAAATTTCATTATTTTCACCAGTTTTCTCCACTAAAGCTAAACACGGAATGGTTGCAGGAAGGCACGCGGAGACAAGGATGAACATACAAGATGCAGGTTTAATAGGAATTAAACTCAGGATATCGGAACAGGCAGCAACACACTCTAATTACAGCATAGAACTGACAAAGAACAAGGCAAAACTCAGGGCTTAAATACATGGGAGAACTGATCAGGGAAACAAGACACAGCTGACAAGACTAAAGAGGAAACAGGTGTGACAGATGCACTAAATGACAGTTACCGTGGAAACCAAGGAGTGGCGGGAAAACAGAACAAAGGAAGACATGTGATCAGAGACAACAATACTCAGACAGAACACAACTGTGACAAAAGCAAACCAGTTTTACCATTTTAACTTAATGCATGCTTACACACACACACACACACACACACACACACACACACACACACACACACACACACACACACACACACAAAGACAAATGTTGTTGTTGTTGTTTTTTCAATGCTATTGGGATATGTCATTATGAAAATATATTTGAATGGTCAATTAACATTTCACAAAGTCTTTGTAAGCTATTAATCAGACGATTCAGAATTTATTCAGAAACCTAAGACTACACACACATTATGTTGTAGATACAGACAGTTGAACTATATGATGTGATCAAACTGTCAGTACTAATACTTTAACAGATAGATTTTGACTAAATGTAATTGTAAATGTTAAAATAGGGATTTTATAAAGTCTAAATATAAATTATAGAACAATATGACAAAATTCCTATTTTAAACAGCAGGGGGCAGTAAAATATCACTTATTGGCTTAACATGCCATTATATTCATATCATTTTCACCTTTTTAACTGTTATAGAGGCAAATTTTGTCCGATCTGTCTGAAAATTTTCATGCATGTTTAGAGTGATATTTCACATGTTCTGACTTGTTTTTAAGAAGGTCTGAGTAATTCATTAAAGAGATATAGGCTTTCGGGGACACTTGGTAAAGGCTACATTATGAAGTGAACCTATTATAGCTATCCAAATGAAGTAGTTCAACTTTTTCTGACAATTATTGATCTAGTGAGTCCAGAGAATTGTATTGCACTAGTTTTGAACATTATGATATGAAAATTATATGATCAGAGATGGAAAAGACCATTTACAGCCAATACAGGCAGTTTACCATAGGAAATATATGGTTTTAAAGCTTTTTAACAGTTATAGCGCCACCTATCGTCCGATCTCCATAAAATTTTGCATGCTTGTTAATGATGTTATGTCACATATGCTGACCAATTTTTGTGAAGTTCTGCATTTTCATTTATGATTTATAGGCTTTTGACTGTATTTTGCCACGCCCATTTTATAAATGACCCTATTACAGCCATCCAAATGCAAAAGTTCAACTTTTTTTTGATAATTATTGATCTAGAGAGTCCAGAGAATTGTCCTAGACTGGTCTGGTTCCGATCGGGCGAAAAACCTAGGACTAGTTCGCAAAAGTAGGTTTTAGACATATTCGTGAATATTTAATGAACGGTTTGATTGACAGCAATGGTTCTTGAGGCAAAGTTGTTCAGCATGAGCAGATCTATCAAATGATATGCATATTGTGTGGATGAGTGTAACACCACGTGATTACAGAGCCATAAAACTCGTTAGCGCCAACTAGTGGCTGATTTCTTTCAAAATTCTTACAGACCTCTAGGGCCATAAGACGAACATGCCCATCGAGTTTCGTTCCGATCGGCCTCCGTTAACCTTGTCTAATCGGTGCTCAAACTTCATTGGCCGATGGCGGCCATGTTTTTTGAGATACGCCAATGTCCTCATAGACATACATGGCACCTTGGACCAAGACACTGCATACCAATTTTCAAGTCAATCGGACTAACGGTCAGGTGGTTATAGCCTGTTTTATGTTTTTTTCATGTTATAGCGCCACCATGTGGCCAATCGCCGCGATTTTTTTACTGTGACCTCAGATTGACCTCTTACACATGTGTACCAAGTTTGGTTAAAATACCTCTTTTACTTCTGGAGTTATAGCCATTTTAGTAAAATAGGCTCCTCCCACAACGTTAATTTTGCACCCCCTAGCAACCATGAATCGAAATTTCAACTTTTTTTCGATAATTATTGATCTTCAGACTCCATAGAACAATTCTGCACTGGTTTGTTTCCGATCGGGCGAAAACCCAGGGACTAGTTCGCAAAAGTAGATTTTCGACAAAATTCAAAATGGCGGAAAATCTATCATGGCGGAAATAAAATCGGAGATATACGTTTTGTTCGTCAGGCGTCCAGCTTTCCAATGATATAAGACACTTGAGTCTATGACTTACGGTCTAGGAGTTATGAGCAGTTTCGCGCTTTTGGTTGCTATAGCGCCACCTATGGGCCAATCGGGGTCATAATTTGATAACCTCTCCTCGATTTTTGTACTACCATATGGCAAAGTTTCAAAGCTCTAGCCCTTACGGTTTGGGCTGCACGATGCGTTTTACGGCAGAATAATAATAATAATAATAATAATTAAAGCTGCAAGCAGCATTTATCGGGGTTCAAGCAGTTAAGGCCTTTAAGGCATTTAAGCACAAAAGCATCAAAAGTTATTAAGATTCATTTAGCAAGCATGTAACCACTGACATAATAGATGGAAAAGACCATTTACAGCCAATACAGGCAATTTGCCATGGGATATATATGGTTTTAAAGCTTTTTAACAGTTATAGCGCCACCTATGGTCCGATCTCCATAAAATTGTTTACTGTGACCTCAAATTGAACCCATACACATGTGTACTGAGTTTGGTGAAGATATCTCATTTACTTCTTGAGTTATAGCCATTTGAGTAAAATAGGCACCTCCCACGACGATTTGCCACATTCTAGAATTATTTAATATGATTCTAGCATGATTTACTATCATATACCATGTTCCAGAATGATTTATTAGGATTCTAGCATGATTTACCTTGATACACCTCATTTCAGTATTATTTACTATGATTTACAATGTTTCTAGCATGATTAACCACATTACTAGCAATTATGTGAAGTGTCAGTGCAAATGAGGTGATGAACACTGACAAAATATTATTGTGTTATAATAGTTAGTTATATACGTGATTTTTAGTGTGTGTCCAAGTATGAATGCAAAAGCACATGTAAAATATTTCATTATTAAGTAGAATGGCCAGCAGAGGGCACTAGAAGACCACTTATTGGCTCACTTTCACTTTAAACCAGTTTTCTGCACTAAAGCAAACCAGTTTTTCCATGTTAACTCAATGCATGCTTACACACACACACACACACACACACACACACACACACACACACACACACACACACACACACACACACATACACACACACACACACACATACACACACAGCATAGTTAACCATGATTTACCATGATATACCACGTTGTAGTATTATTTACCAGGAGATAAACGACAATCTAGTATTATTTACTTTGATTTACCATGTTTCTAGCCTGATTTATCACATTACTAGCAATTATTTGAAGTGTCAGTGCAAATAAAGTGATTAACACTGACAAAATATGATTGTGTTATAATAGTTATTGCTATATAATTGATTTTTTTTAGTGTGTATTCAAGTATGAATGCAAGCACATGTTGAAATATTTCATTAATAAGTAGAATGGCCAGCAGAGGGCAGTAGAAGACCACTTATTGGCTCACTTTCACTTTAAACCAGTTTTCTGCACTAAAGCAAACCAGTTTATCCATGTTAACTCAATGCATGCTTACACACACACACACACACACACACACACACACACACACACACACACACACACACACACACACACACACACACACACACACACACACACAGCATAGTTAACCATGATTTACCATGATTTACCACATTACTAGCAATTATTTGAAGTGTCAGTGCAAATAAAGTGATTAACACTGACAAAATATGATTGTGTTATAATAGTTATTGCTATATAAGTGATTTTTAGTGTGTATTCAAGTATAAATGCAAGCACATGTGGAAAAATTTAATTAATAAGTAGAATGGCCAGCAGAGGGCAGTAGAAGACCACTTATTGGCTCACTTTCACTTTAAACCTCATGATTTTGACCAGTTTTCTGCACTAAAGCAAACCAGTGTTTCCATGTTAACTCAATAATGCATACTTGCTACATATGCTACACACAATAATGCTACACACACACACACACACACACACACACACACACACACACACACACACACACACACACACACACACAAATGTTTCAGTGATATTGGTGTCACATTCACCTTCATCACATTCACCTTCTGTCTTCATCACATTCACCATCTGTCGTCATCACCTGCACCTGCTCCTCATCACCCTCCTCATCATCACCTGCTCCTCATCATCATAACCGTCTCCTGTTGTCCTTGTCTTGATCTGTGTATTTAAGTTCCCCTCTCATCCATTATCATTGTCGGTTATTGTTTGTGCACTAGCACTCTGTTATGTTTGTTTTCATGTTGGAAAATAAAACCTTTGTTATATTTGTACCACACACACACACACACACACACACACACACACACACACACACACACCATCATTTATCATGATTTACCATGGCTGATACCAATACCAATATGAGAAAATGACTATTTTAAACAGCAGGGGGCAGTAAAATACCACTTATTGGCTTAACATGCCATTAATTCATATCATTTTCACCTTTTTAACTGTTATAGAGGCAAATTTTGTCCGATCTGTCTGAAAATTTTCATGCTTGTTCAGGGTGATATTTCACACGTTCTGACTTGTTTTTAAGAAGGTCTGAGCATTGATTAAAGAGATATAGGCTTTCGGGGACACTTGGTAAAGGCCAGATTTTGAAGTGAACCTATTATAGCTATCCAAATGAAGTAGTTCAACTTTCTGACAATTATTGATCTAGTGAGTCCAGAGAATTGTATTGCACTAGTTTTTTAACATTATGATATGAAAATTATATGATCAGAGATGGAAAAGACCATTTACAGCCAATACAGGCAGTTTACCATAGGAAATATATGATTTTAAAGCTTTTTAACAGTTATAGCGCCACCTATCGTCCGATCTCCATAGAATTTTTCATGCTTGTTAATGATGTTATGTCACATATGCTGACCAATTTTTGTGAAGTTCTGAGTTTTTATTTAGGATTTATAGGCTTTTTAATGTATTTTGACACGCCCATTTTATAAATTACCCTATTACAGCCATCCAAATGCAAAAGTACAACTTTTTTTTGATAATTATTGATCTAGAGAGTCCAGAGAATTGTCCTAGACTGGTCTGGTTCCGATCGGGCAAAAAACCTAGGACTAGTTCGCAAAAGTAGGTTTTAGACATATTCATGAATATTTAATGAACGGTTTGATTGACAGAAATGGTTCTTGAGGCAAAGTTGTTCAGCATGAGCAGATATATCAAATGATATGCTTTTTGTGACGATAAGTGTAACACCACGTGATTACAGAGCCATAAAACTCGTTAGCGCCAACTAGTGGCCGATTTCTTTCAAAATTCTTACAGACCTCTAGGGCCATGAGTCGAACATGCCCATCGAGTTTCGTTCCGATCGGCCTCCGTTAACCTTGTCTAATAGGTGCTCAACTTCATTGGCCAATGGCGGCCATGTTTTTTGAGATACGCCAATGTCCTCATAGACATACATGGCACCTTGGACCAAGACACTGCATACCAATTTTCAAGTCAATCGGACTAACGGTCAGGTGGTTATAGCCCTTTTCATGTTTTTTTCATGTTATAGCGCCACCTAGTGTTCAATCGTCGCGATTTTTTTACTGTGACCCCAGAATGAACCCATACACATGTGTACCGAGTTTGGTGAAGCTATCTTATTTACTTTTTAAGTTATAGCCATTTTAGTAAAATAGGCTCCTCCAACAACGATTATTTTGCGCCCCCTAGCGTCCATGAATCGAAATTTCAACATTTTTTCGATAATTATTGATCTTCAGACTCCAGAGAACATTTCTGCACTGGTTTGGCTCCGATCGGGCAAAAAACCAGGGACTAGTTCGCAAAAGTAGATTTTCGACAAAATTCAAAATGGCGGAAAATCTATCATGACGGAAATCAAATCGGAGATATACGTTTTGTTCGTCAGGCGTCCAGCTTTCCAATGATATAAGACACTTGAGTCTGCGACATACGGTCTAGGAGTTATGAGCAGTTTCGCGCTTTTGGTTGCTATAGCGCCACCTATGGGCCAATCGGGGTCATAATCTCTGAACCTCTCCTCGATTTTTGTACTACCATCTGGCAAAGTTTCAATGCTCTAGCCCTTACGGTTTGGGCTGCACGATGCGTTTTACGGCAGAATAATAATAATAATAATAATAATAAAAATCAGCACAATTACAATAGGGTTTCAGCACTTCGTGCTTGAACCCCTAATAATAATAAAAATCAGCACAATTACAATAGGGTTTCAGCATTTCATGCTTGAACCCCTAAAAATCAGCACAATTACAATAGGGTTTCAGCATTTCATGCTTGAACCCCTAATAAGAAGAGACGTTTTGGACAGTTATAGCGCCACCTATTGTCCGATCTTCACGAAACTTGGCATGCTTCTTCACCATGTTCTGACACATCTGCTCATCGATTTTTGTGAAGTTTGGGGTTTTCCCTTAGGTTGTATAGGCTTTTGAGTGTTTTTTTGTCCCACCCCTTTCCTAAATGACCCTGTTACAGCCAGGCCAATGCAAAAGTTCAACTTTTTTCCGATAATTATTGATCTAGAGACTCCAGAGAACTGTGCTAGACTGGTCTGGTTCCGATTGGGCCAAAAACCTAGGACTAGTTCGCAAAAGTAGTTTTTTCACTAAATTGCCCATAGAATTTTTTTTTTTTTGCTCGTAGAGCAATTTGGAGATAGCCATTTTGTCCGTCTGGATCCAGGGATCACAGTGATGCTAAAATCGAGACTCTAGGACAAACTGTCTAGGAGTTATGAGCAATGTAGTAAATTTGGTCATTATAGCGCCACCTATGGGCCAATCGGGGTCATATTTTGATAGGTTCTCCCCAAATTGAGGACTACCATTTGGCCAAGTTTCAAGGTTCCAGCTCTTACGGTTTGGGCTGCACGATGCGTTTTAGGGCGGAATAATAATAATAATAATAATTAAAGCTGCAAGCAGCATTTATCGGGGTTCAAGCAATTAAGGCCTTTAAGGCCTTAAAGCACAAAAGCATCAAAAGCTATTAAGTTTTATTTAGCAAGCATCTAACCACTGACATAATAGATGGAAAAGACCATTTTCAGCCAATACAGGCAATGTACCATAGGAAATACAGGGTTTTCAAAGCTTTTTAACAGTTATAGCGCCACCTATCTTCCGATCTACATGAAATTTTGCATGCTTCTTTAGAATGTTATGGTACATATGCTCACCAATTTTCGTGAAGTTCTGAGTTTTCGTTTAGGATTTATAGGCTTTTGAGTGCATTTTGCCACGCCCATTTTCTTTATGACCCAATATACCCATGCGAAAAATGCAAAAGTTCAACTTTTTTTTGATAATTATTGATTTTGAGATTCCATAGAATTGTCCTAGACTCGTTTGGTTCCGATCGGGCGAAAAACCTAGGACTAGTTCGCAAAAGTAGGTTTTTAACATAATTACGAATATTTAATGAACGGTTTGATTGACAGCAATGGTTCTTGAGGCAAAGTTGTTCAGCATGAGCAGATCTATCAAATGATATGCATTTTGTGACAATAAGTGTAAAACCACGTGATTACAGAGTCATAAAACTCGTTAGCGCCAACTAGTGGCCGTTTTCTTTCAAAATTCTTACAGACCTCTAGGGCCATGAGTCGAACATGCCCACCGAGTTTCGTTCCGATCGGCTTCCGTTAACCTTGTCTAATAGGTGCTCAAACTTCATTGGCCGATGGCGGCCATGTTTTTTGAGATACACCAATGTCCTCATAGACATACATGACACCTTGGACCAAGACACTGCATACCAATTTTCAAGTCAATTGGACTAATGGTCAGGTGGTTATAGCCAGTTTTATGTTTTTTTCATGTTATAGCGCCACCATGTGGCCAATCGCCGCAATTTTTTTACTCTGACCTCAGATTGACCTCATAAATAATTGTACCGAGTTTGGTGAAGATACCTCATTTACTTCTGGAGTTATGGCCGTTTTAGTGAAATAGGCTCCTCCCACAACATACAATTTGGCGCCCCTTAGCGACCGTGAATCGAAATTTCAACTTTTTTTCGATAATTATTGATATTCAGACTCCAGAGAACATTTCTGCACTGGTTTGGTTCCGATCGGTCGAAAAACCTAGGACTAGTTCGCAAAAGTAGGTTTTTGACAAAATTCAAAATGGCGGAAAAATTTGCATACCGGAAATAAAATCGGAGATATACGTTTTGTTTGCCATGAGGTCTTGATTACATTGATATAAGACACTTGAGTCTACAACATAAAGTCTAGAAGTTATGAGCAGTTTCGCGCTTTTGGTCGCTGTAGCGCCACCTATGGGCCGATTTGGCTAAGTCCGTGTATCTGAGTAGCGAGCAATACTACTACCATTTGACCAAGTATCACATCTCTAGGCCTTACGGTTTTGGCTGCACGATGCGTTTTAGGGAAGAATAATAATAATAATAAAAATCAGGGCAATTACAATAGGGTTTCAGCACTTCGTGCTTGAACCCCTAATAATAAAAATCAGTACAATTACAATAGGGTTTCAGCACTTCGTGCTTGAACCCCTAATAATAATAACAAGCAGCATTTATCGGGGTTCAAGCATTTAAGGCCTTTAAGCACATAAGCATTTAAGACATTAAGATTTATTTAGAAAGCTTTTAACCACTGAAATAATAGATGGAAAAGTCCATTTACAGCCAATACAGGCAATTTACCATAGGAAATATGTGTTTTTTAAAGCTTTTTAACAGTTATAGCACCATCTATAGTCCGATCTCCATGAAATTTTGCATGCTTGTTAATGATGTTATGGCACATAAGCTCACCAATTTTCGTGAAGTTCTGAGTTTTCGTTTAGGATTTATAGGCTTTTGAGTGCATTTTGCCACGCCCATTTTCTTTATGACCCAATATACCCATGCGAAAAATGCAAAAGTTCAACTTTTTTTTGATAATTATTGATCTTGAGAGTCCATAGAATTGTCCTAGACTCGTTTGGTTCTGATCGGGCGAAAAACCTAGGACTAGTTCGCAAAAGTAGGTTTTTAACATAATTACGAATATTTAATGAACGGTTTGATTGACAGCAATGGTTCTTGAGGCAAAGTTGTTCAACAAGAGGAGATCTATCAAATGGTATGCATTTTGTGACAATAAGTGTAACACCACGTGATTACAGAGCCATAAAACTCGTTAGCGCCAACTAGTGGCCGATTTCTTTTAAAATTCTTACAGACCTCTAGGGCCATGAGTCGAACATGCCCACCGAGTTTCGTTCCGATAGGCCTCCGTTAACCTTGTCTAATAGGTGCTCAAACTTCATTGGCCGATGGCGGCCATGTTTTTTGAGATACACCAATGTCCTCATAGACATACATGGCACCTTGGACCAAGACACTGCATACCAATTTTCAAGTCAATCGGACTAACGGTCAGGTGGTTATAGCCTGTTTTATGTTTTTTTCATGTTATAGCGCCACCATGTGGCCAATCGCCGCGATTTTTTTACCGTGACCTCATATTGACGTCTTACACATGTGTACCAGGTTTGGTTAAAATACCTCTTTTACTTCTGGAGTTATAGCCATTTTAGTAAAATAGGCTCCTCCCACAACGTTAATTTTGCACCCCCTAGCGACCGTGAATCGAAATTTCAACTTTTTTTTGATAATTATTGATATTCAGACTCCAGAGAACAATTCTGCACTGGTTTGGTTCCGATCGGGCAAAAAACCAGGGACTAGTTCGCAAAAGTAGATTTTCGACAAAATTCAAAATGGCGGAAAATCTATCATGGCGGAAATAAAATCGGAGATATACGTTTTGTTCGTCAGGCGTCCAGCTTTCCAATGATATAAGACACTTGAGTCTATGACTTACGGTCTAGGAGTTATGAGCAGTTTCGCGCTTTTGGTTGCTATAGCGCCACCTATGGGCCAATCGGGGTCATAATTTGATAACCTCTCCTCGATTTTTGTACTACCATATGGCAAAGTTTCAAAGCTCTAGCCCTTACGGTTTGGGCTGCACGATGCGTTTTACGGCAGAATAATAATAATAATAATAATTAAAGCTGCAAGCAGCATTTAGCGGGGTTCAAGCATTTAGGGTCTTTAAGCACATAAGGCAGTTTAGTGAGTTGTCTGAGTTTTTGTTTAGGATTTACAGGCTTTTGAGTGTTTTTTGCCATACCCATTTTCTAAATGATCCTGTTATGGCTACCCAATGGGTAAAGTTAAAGTTTTTTATATAATTAATAATCTAGAGCTTCCAGAGAATTGTACTGCACTGGTATATTTCCGATCGGGCGAAAACCTAGGACTAGTTTGCAAAAGTAGGTTTTTAACATAATCGCAAGTATTTAATGAACAAATTGATTGACAGTAGTAGTTCTTGAGGCAAAGTTGTTCAGTATGAGGAGATCTATCAAATGATATGCATCACGTGATTACATAGCCGTAAAACCTGTTAGCGTCAACTAGTGGCTGATTTTTCAAAATTCTTACAGACCTCTAGGGCCACGAATCGAACATGCCCACCGAGTTTCGTTCTGATCGGCCTCCGTTAAGAGTAAACTAACAGCTTTGAATTAAAATGGTGAGGTATCCTGTTGTAAACATCAACCATGCCTGTTGACAGTTCTCTTTTGTGGGAAGGGAATGAAAAGTTCTCAAATCCGCAGCACAGCCTCAGACATAACATTTATATCCATGATCTGCCATTTTCACTATTGTCCTTGCTTGCTTCTTCACAATACCTGCAGATCTTCTGATGATTCGGCTGTGCAGGTCCACATTAACACTGCCTGGCCTAGAACATGGACTGGAAAATGCAAATTTGGGGGGTATAAATATTAATGATCCTGACTCCAACGTCACAGTCGGTGTTATGGTGGGATTCACTCATTTTTCAGCGGTCTTTTGCAAACAAGAGATTTACACATGAAGGAGGAAACAATGGTGTTTGAGGCTCACGGTATGTCAGTTCCATGTCCAGAACTCTTATCATTCAACTATGCCAAGATAAATACAGTTTTCAATTGTATGGCACCTTTAAAATAGATGATTAGTAATATAATGCTTACTTGGAGTCTGAAATGGCTTTAACAAAAGAAGAAAAATATTCTTAGATTTCTGTTCATTCTAATCATGTACAAATAAAGTAGCACAATAAGATTACATTTATTTGAATGCATTAGTGAGTGTGTGATTGTGCTGTGTGTGCAGCGTGTCAATACTAAAAGTGAAGGTTTAGTTGATATCTTTGGTGATAATATCTGTAGTAATCATAAAAAAACAATTAAGAAATAAAGAATTAAAATTACAAATAATATTCTATTAAGATATGAGTTACAATAACATGATTTGCAATAGTAATAATATCAATAATATATGCACAATACACACAGATTAGACTATCAGGTCTGTGTTTTACAAAAACATTAGTATTGCAGCCAATGTGAGTCTGTGGGATTTATAAACAGACAAAATATTATTTGAAATGTTATTTTAATGATTTTATTAAGTTTAAACAATATTTCAAATGGAAAATATTGAAAAATTTCAAAAAAAAATGAAAAATAATATTTTAGTGAGCAGAATGAACCAATGAGTGTTCTTCTTCTGGTGGTTAAAATGTAAATGAAAACAATAATACTTAAACAATAATACTTAATACACTAACCATGCTTGAACACACACATGCACACACATTTTGTTGTAGATGTAGATATTTAAAATAAAAGATAGGTAACAAAATGATAATTGCAAATCTCCTCTGTATAACACCATTTTCAGATTTCAAATTAATTACTGAGAGGCAGAATTGTTCAAACTGAGAGCTCAGTAAAAATGAAGTGATAAACTTTGACAAAACATGACTGTGTTATAATAGGTGATTTTCATGCAAGTAATTTTATATAGTCCAAAAACTAATGCAAAAGCACAGATGAAAATATTTTATTAAGTAGAATGTCCTGCTTCCATAGTAGAAGACCACTAATTGACTCACTTTCATTTGAAAGACTTTTTTATCCACCAGTAAAACAAAGCAGTTTCTCCATGTTCTTTCCATTAAGCATGCTTACACACACAGACACACACACAGACACAAACACATCCACACACACACACACACACACACACACACACACACACACACACACACACACACACACACACACACACACACACACACACACACACACACACACACACACACACACAAAGACAAATATGTTTTCAATGTTTTTAGGATGTGATATTGTGAAAATATCTTCATCTCCTCATCTTGAACAACTTTGCCTCAAGAATCACTAATGTCAATCAAACCGTTCATAATCATAATAAAAAAATAAAATATATACAAATATCATAATAAAAAAAAAACATCATAATAAAAAAGATTGCTTCTTAAAGCATTTGTTTATTTCCCAATACTGAAGCGAATTAAAAGATCATGCGTAATCCTGCTGCTCCCTCTAGTGGACAACAGTGGTATTATAGCTTACATTTTACAGTTGAAGTGTTTGAATGAATGAATGGGAATTTGTTTTTTTACTTATATCTCAGGAACCAAAAGGCGAAAAATTCTGAAACTCAGAGCATAGATAGTGCTTGAGGAGCCCTGTTGAATGAGACCATCAAGGTGTTTTTGGGCGATTGGGGCTGGGAGTTATGACTGTTATAAGGCATATCTGTTCGGGCTATTATCTCTGGAATGCCCAGGGCAAATAACACCACATTTGAATCGAAGCTAGCCAAGGACGCGCCCTTTCCAACGAGCTCTCACACAATGTTCGGGGTGGTCTGGGTCGGGAGTAATGGCCGTTCAAAATCGGGGGTCCCGCGGATTCGCGATGCGCGGGGGGCGCGCTCCCGAGGCCCGCGACGACACGTTTCGATCAAGAGCCCGGAGAGGTCCTCACCATCAAAATTTGAGCGCGCAACGACTTTCCGTTTTCGAGTTATGAATGGATTTGTATTCGGGGGCGTGGCTTAAATGCCGTTATACTTTCATTTCATTTCATTCATTTACTTTCGTCCATTTCCATATCTCAGTGTAACACAATTGTCAATAGTAATACTCAATAGATGAGTTTTGACAAAATGTGATTGTAAATGTTAAAATAATGATTTTATAAAGTCTAAATATGAATTTTATAACAATATTAGGGAGTAGTATGATGAAATGACAGCAGGGGGCAGTAAAATACCACTTATTGGCTTAATATGTCATTATATTCATATAAAATCACCTTTTGAAGAAGTTAAACTTTTTTTCTGATAATTATTGATCTAGAGAGTTCAGAGAATTGTGCTGCACTGGTTTTGAACATTATGATATGAACATTATATGATAAAAGATAGAAGACACCATTTACAGCAAATACAGGCAATTTACCATAGGAAATATATGGTTTTAAAGCGTTTTAACAGTTATAGCGCCAACTATGGTCCGCTCTCCATAAAATTTTCCATGCTTCTTAAGCAGGTTATGACACATATGCTCATCAATTTTCGTGAAGTTCTGAGTTTTCGTTTAGGATTTATAGGCTTTTGAGTGCATTTTACCACGCCCATTTTCTAAATGACCCTGTTAGCCATGCGAAAAATGCAAAAGTTCAACTTTTTTTTGATAATTATTGACCTAGAGAGTCCATAGAATTGTCCTAGACTGGTTTGGTTCCGATCGGGCGAAAAACCTAGGACTAGTTCGCAAAAGTAGGTTTTTAACATAATTACGAATATTTAATGAACGGTTTGATTGACAGCAATGGTTCTTGAGGCAAAGTTGTTCAACAAGAGGAGATCTATCAAATGGTATCCATTTTGTGACAATAAGTGTAACACCACGTGATTACAGAGCCATAAATCTCGTTAGCGCCAACTAGTGGCCGATTTCTTTCAAAACTCTTACAGACCTCTAGGGCCATGAGTAGAACCTGCCCACCGAGTTTCGTTCCGATCGGCCTCCGTTAACCTTGTCTAATAGGTGCTCAAACTTCATTGGCCGATGGCGGCCATGTTTTTTTAGATACGCCAATGTCCTCATACACATACATGACACCTTGGACCAAGACACGGCATACCAATTTTCAAGTCAATCGGACTAACGGTCAGGTGGTTAAAGCCTGTTTTATGTTTTTTTCATATTATAGCGCCACCATGTGGCAAATCGCCGCGATTTTTTTACTGTTACCTCATATTGAGCTCATACATATGTGTACCGAGTTTGGTGAAGATACCTCATTTACTTCTGGAGTTATAGCCATTTTAGTAAAATAGGCCCCTCCCACAACGTACGTTTTGGCGCCCCTTAGCGTCCGTGAATCGAAATTTCGACTTTTTTTCGATAATTATTGATCTTCAGTTTCTAGAGAACATTTCTGCACTGGTTTGGTTCCGATCGGGCGAAAAACCAGGGACTAGTTCGCAAAAGTAGGTTTTTGACAAAATTCAAAATGGCGGAAAATCTATCATGGCGGAAATGAAATCGGAGATATACGTTTTGTTCGTCAGGCGTCCAGCTTTCCAATGATATAAGACACTTGAGTCTACGACATACGGTCTAGGAGTTCTGAGCAGTTTCGCGCTTTTGGTTGCTATAGCGCCACCTATGGGCCAATCGGGGTCATAATTTGATAACCTCTCCTCGATTTTTGTACTACCATCTGGCAAAGTTTCAAGGTTCCAGCTCTTACGGTTTGGGCTGCACGATGCGTTTTACGGCAGAAGAAAAATAATAATAATTAAAGCTGCAAGCAGCATTTATCGGGGTTCAAGCATTTAAGGCCTTTAAGCACATAAGCATTTAAGATATTAAGTTTTATTTAGAAAGCTTTTAACCACTGAAATAATAGATGGAAAAGTCCATTTACAGCCAATACAGGCAATTTACCATAGGAAATATATGGTTTTCAAACTTTTTTAACAGTTATAGCGCCACCTATGGTCCGATCAACATGAAATTTGGCATGCTTGTTTAGAATATTATGGCACATATGCTCACCAATTTTCGTGAAGTTCTGAGTTTTCGTTTAGGATTTATAAGCTTTTGAGTGCATTTTGCCACGCCCATTTTCTTTATGACCCAATTATAGCCATACGAAAAATTCAAAAGTTCAACTTTTTTTCGATAATTATTGATCAGGAGAGTCCAGAGAATTGTCCTAGACTGGTCTGGTTCCGATCGGGCGAAAAACCAGGGACTAGTTCGCAAAAGTAGGTTTTTAACATATTCGCAAATAATTAATGAACGATTTGATTGACAGCAATGGTTCTTGAGGCAATGTTGTTCAGCATGAGCAGATCTATCAAATGATATGCATTTTGTGACAATAAGTGTAACACCACGTGATTACAGAGCCGTAAAACTCGTTAGCGCCAACTAGTGGCCGATTTCTTTCAAAATTCTTACAGACCTCTAGGGCTATGAGTTGAACATGCCCATCGAGTTTCGTTCCGATCGGCCTCCGTTAACCTTGTCTAATAGGTGCTCAAACTTCGTTGGCCGATGGCGGCCATGTTTTTTGAGATACACCAATGTCCTCATAGACATACATGACACCTTGGGCCAAGACACTGCATACCAATTTTCAAGTCAATCGGACTAACAGTCAGGTGGTTAAAGCCTGTTTTATGTTTTTTTCATGTTAGAGCGCCACCATGTGGCCAATCGCCGCGATTTTTTTACTGTGACCTCAGATTGACCTCTTACACATGTGTACCGAGTTTGGTGAAGATACCTCATTTACTTCTGGAGTTATAGCCATTTTAGTAAAATAGGCTCCGCCCACAACGTTAATTTTGCGCCCCCTAGCGACCCTGAATCGAAATTTCAACTTTTTTTCGATAATTATTGATCTTCAGTCTCCAGAGAACAATTCTGCACTGGTTTGGTTCCGATCGAGCAAAAAACCAGGGACTAGTTCGCAAAAGTAGGTTTTCGACCAAATTCAAAATGGCGGAAAATCTATCATGACGGAAATGAAATCGGAGATATACGTTTTGTTCGTCAGACGACCAGCTTTCCAATGATATAAGACACTTGTGTCTACGACATACGGTCCAGGAGTTATGACCACTTTCGCGCTTTTGGTTGTTATAGCGCCACCTATGGGCCAATCGAGGTCATAATTTGATAACCTCTCCTCGATTTTTGTACTACCATCTGGCAAAGTTTCAAAGCTCTAGCCCTTACGGTTTGGGCTGCACGATGCGTTTTACGGCAGAATAATAATAATAATAATAATAATAATTAAAGCTGCAAGCAGCATTTATCGGGGTTCAAGCAGTTAAGGCCTTTAAGGCCTTTAAGCACAAAAACATCAAAAGACATCAAGTTTTATTTAGCAAGCAGGTAACCACTGACATCATAGATGGAAAATACCATGTTTTAGCATGATTTACCATGATTTACCATGATTTACCCTGTTCTAGCATAGTTGACCATGAATTTATCTTAGTTTACCTTGATTTACCATATTCTAGCATGATTTACCATGATATACCACACTGTAGCATGATTTACCATAGTTTATCATGATTTACCATGGTTTACCATGATTTACCATGGTTTACCATGATTTACCCTGTTCTAGCATAGTTTACCATGAATTTATCTTAGTTTACCTTGATTTACCATGTTCTAGCATGATTTACCATGATATACCACATTCTAGCATGATTTACCATGGTTTACCATTATTTACCCTGTTCTAGCATGATTTACCATAATATACCACGTTCTAGAATGATTTATCAGGATTCTAGCATGATTTACCTTGATACACCACATTTTAGATTTATTTACTATGATTTACCATGTTTCTAGCGTGATTTACCATGATTTACAACACGTGAAGTGTCAGTGCAAATGAAGTGATAAACACTGACAAAATATGATTTTGTTATAATAGTTATTGTTATATAAGTGATTTTATAAGTGTCTAGAGTGACGCAAAATCACCTGTGAAAAGACTTCATTAATAAGTAGAATGGCCAGCAGAGGGCACTAGAAGACCACTTATTGGCTCAGTTTCACTTTAAATTTCATTATTTTCACCAGTTTTCTCCACTAAAGCTAAACACGGAATGGTTGCAGGAAGGCACGCGGAGACAAGGATGAACATACAAGATGCAGGTTTAATAGGAATTAAACTCAGGATATCGGAACAGGCAGCAACACACTCTAATTACAGCATAGAACTGACAAAGAACAAGGCAACACTCAGGGCTTAAATACATGGGAGAACTGATCAGGGAAACAAGACACAGCTGACAAGACTAACGAGGAAACAGGTGTGACAGATGCACTAAATGACAGTTACCGTGGAAACCAAGGAGTGGCGGGAAAACAGAACAAAGGAAGACATGTGATCAGAGACAACAATACTCAGACAGAACACAACTGTGACAAAAGCAAACCAGTTTTACCATTTTAACTTAATGCATGCTTACACACACACACACACACACACACACACACACACACACACACACACACACACAAAGACAAATGTTGTTGTTGTTGTTTTTTCAATGCTATTGGGATATGTCATTATGAAAATATATTTGAATGGTCAATAAACATTTCACAAAGTCTTTGTAAGCTATTAATCAGACGATTCAGAATTTATTCAGAAACCTAAGACTACACACACACATTATGTTGTAGATACAGACATTTGAACTATATGATGTGATCAAACTGTCAGTACTAATACTTTAACAGATAGATTTTGACTAAATGTAATTGTAAATGTTAAAATAGGGATTTTATAAAGTCTAAATATAAATTATAGAACAATATGACAAAATTCCTATTTTAAACAGCAGGGGGCAGTAAAATACCACTTATTGGCTTAACATGCCATTATATTCACCTTTTTAACTGTTATAGAGGCAAATTTTGTCCGATCTGTCTGAAAATTTTCATGCATGTTTAGAGTGATATTTCACATGTTCTGACTTGTTTTTAAGAAGGTCTGAGTAATTCATTAAAGAGATATAGGCTTTCGGGGACACTTGGTAAAGGCTACATTATGAAGTGAACCTATTATAGCTATCCAAATGAAGTAGTTCAACTTTTTCTGACAATTATTGATCTAGTGAGTCCAAATAATTGTATTGCACTAGTTTTGAACATTATGATATGAAAATTATATGATCAGAGATGGAAAAGACCATTTACAGCCAATACAGGCAGTTTACCATAGGAAATATATGGTTTTAAAGCTTTTTAACAGTTACAGCGCCACCTATCGTCCGATCTCCATAAAATTTTGCATGCTTGTTAAAGATGTTATGTCACATACGCTGACCAATTTTTGTGAAGTTCTGCATTTTCATTTATGATTTATAGGCTTTTGACTGTATTTTGCCACGCCCATTTTATAAATGACCCTATTACAGCCATCCAAATGCAAAAGTTCAACTTTTTTTTGATAATTATTGATCTAGAGAGTCCAGAGAATTGTCATAGACTGGTCTGGTTCCGATCGGGTGAAAAACCTAGGACTAGTTCGCAAAAGTAGGTTTTAGACATATTCGTGAATATTTAATGAACGGTTTGATTGACAGCAATGGTTCTTGAGGCAAAGTTGTTCAGCATGAGCAGATCTATCAAATGATATGCATATTGTGTGGATGAGTGTAACACCACGTGATTACAGAGCCATAAAACTCGTTAGCGCCAACTAGTGGCTGATTTGTTTCAAAATTCTTACAGACCTCTAGGGCCATAAGACGAACATGCCCATCGAGTTTCGTTCCGATCGGCCTCCGTTAACCTTGTCTAATCGGTGCTAAAACTTCATTGGCCGATGGCGGCCATGTTTTTTGAGATACGCCAATGTCCTCATAGACATACATGGCACCTTGGACCAAGACACTGCATACCAATTTTCAAGTCAATCGGACTAACGGTCAGGTGGTTATAGCCTGTTTTATGTTTTTTTCATGTTATAGCGCCACCATGTGGCCAATCTCCGCGATTTTTTTACCGTGACCTCAGATTGACCTCTTACACATGTGTACCAAGTTTGGTGAAAATACCTCTTTTACTTCTGGAGTTATAGCCATTTTAGTAAAATAGGCTCCTCCCACAACGTTAATTTTTCACCCCCTAGCGACCGTGAATCGAAATTTCAACTTTTTTTTGATAATTATTGATATTCAGACTCCAGAGAACAATTCTGCACTGGTTTGGTTCCGATCGGGCAAAAAACCAGGGACTAGTTCGCAAAAGTAGATTTTTGACAAAATTCAAAATGGCGGAAAATCTATCATGGCGGAAATAAAATCGGAGATATACGTTTTGTTCGTCAGGCGTCCAGCTTTCCAATGATATAAGACACTTGAGTCTATGACTTACGGTCTAGGAGTTATGAGAAGTTTTGCGCTTTTGGTTGCTATAGCGCCACCTATGGGCCAATCGGGGTCATAATTTGATAACCTCTCCTCGATTTTTGTACTACCATATGGCAAAGTTTCAAAGCTCTAGCCCTTACGGTTTGGGCTGCACGATGCGTTTTACGGCAGAATAATAATAATAATAATAATAATAAAAATCAGCACAATTACAATAGGGTTTCAGCACTTCGTGCTTGAACCCCTAAAAATCAGCACAAATACAATAGGGTTTCAGCACTTCGTGCTTGAACCCCTAAAAATCAGGACAATTACAATAGGGTTTCAGCACTTCGTGCTTGAACCCCTAAAAATCAGGACAATTACAATAGGGTTTCAGCACTTCGTGCTTGAACCCCTAATAATAATAATAAAAATCAGTACAATTACAATAGGGTTTCAGCACTTCGTGCTTGAACCCCTAATAAAAATCAGCACAATTACAATAGGGTTTCAGCACTTCGTGCTTGAACCCCTAATAAAAATCAGTACAATTACAATAGGGTTTCAGCACTTCGTGCTTGAACCCCTAATAAAGATAGGTAACAAAATGATAATTGCAAATCTCCTCTGTATAACACCATTTTCAGATTTCAAATTAATCACTGAGAGGCAGAATTGTTCAAACTGAGAGCTCAGTAAAAATGAAGTGATAAACTTTGACAAAACATGACTGTGTTATAATAGGTGATTTTCATGCAAGTAATTTGATATAGTCCAAAAACTAATGCAAAAGCACAGATGAAAATATTTTATTAAGTAGAATGTCCTGCAGAGGGCAGTAGAAGACCACTAATTGACTCACTTTCATTTGAAATACTTTTTTATCCACCAGTAAAACAAAGCAGTTTCTTCATGTTCTTTCCATTAAGCATGCTTACACACACACAGACACACACACAAACCCACACACACACACACACACACACACACACACACACACACACACACACACACACACACACACACACACACAAAGACAAATATGTTTTCAATGTTTTTAGGATGTGATATTGTGAAAATATCTTCATCTCCTCATCTTGAACAACTTTGCCTCAAGAATCACTAATGTCAATCAAACCGTTCATAATCATAATAAAAAAAAAAAAAATATATACAAATATCATAATAATAAAAAAAACATCATAATAAAAAAGATTGCTTCTTAAAGCATTTGTTTATTTCCAATACTGAAGCGAATTAAAAGATCATGCGTAATCCTGCTGCTCCCTCTAGTGGACAACAGTGGTATTATAGCTTACATTTTACAGTTGAAGTGTTTGAATGAATGGGAATTTGTTTTTTTACTTATATCTCAGGAACCAAAAGGCGAAAAATTCTGAAACTCAGAGCATAGATAGTGCTTGAGGAGCCCTGTTGAATGAGACCATCAATGTGTTTTTGGGCGATTGGGGCTGGGAGTTATGACTGTTATAAGGCATATCTGTTCGGGCTATTATCTCTGGAATGCCCAGGGCAAATAACACCACATTTGAATCGAAGCTAGCCAAGGACGCGCCCTTTCCAACGAGCTCTCACACAATGTTCGGGGTGGTCTGGGTCGGGAGTAATGGCCGTTCAAAATCGGGGGTCCCGCGGATTCGCGATGCGCGGGGGGCGCGCTCCCGAGGCCCGCGACGACACGTTTCGATCAAGAGCCCGGAGAGGTCCTCACCATCAAAATTTGAGCGCGCAACGACTTTCCGTTTTCGAGTTATGAATGGATTTGTATTCGGGGGCGTGGCTTAAATGCCGTTATACTTTCATTTCATTTCATTCATTTACTTTCGTCCATTTCCATATCTCAGTGTAACACAATTGTCAATAGTAATACTCAATAGATGAGTTTTGACAAAATGTGATTGTAAATGTTAAAATAATGATTTTAAAAAGTCTAAATATGAATTTTATAACAATATTAGGGAGTAGTATGATGAAATGACAGCAGGGGGCAGTAAAATACCACTTATTGGCTTAATATGTCATTATATTCATATAAAATCACCTTTTGAAGAAGTTAAACTTTTTTTCTGATAATTATTGATCTAGAGAGTTCAGAGAATTGTGCTGCACTGGTTTTGAACATTATGATATGAACATTATATGATAAAAGATAGAAGACATCATTTACAGCAAATACAGGCAATTTACCATAGGAAATATATGGTTTTAAAGCGTTTTAACAGTTATAGCGCCAACTATCGTCCGATCTCCATAGAATTTTTCATGCTTGTTAATGATGTTATGTCACATATGCTGACCAATTTTTGTGAAGTTCTGAGTTTTTATTTAGGATTTATAGGCTTTTTAATGTATTTTGACACGCCCGTTTTATAAATGACCCTATTACAGCCATCCAAATGCAAAAGTTCAACTTTTTTTTGATAATTATTGATCTAGAGAGTCCAGAGAATTGTCCTACACTGGTCTGGTTCCGATCGGGCAAAAAACCTAGGACTAGTTCGCAAAAGTAGGTTTTTAACATATTAATGAATAATTAATGAACAGTTTGATTGACAGCAATGGTTCTTGAGGCAAAGTTGTTCAGGATGAGGAGATCTATCAAATGATATGCATATTGTGTGGATATTTGTAACACCACGTGATTACAGAGCCGTAAAACTCGTTAGCGCCAACTAGTGGCCGATTTCTTTCAAAATTCTTACAGACCTTTAGGGCCATGAGCCGAACATGCCCATTGAGTTTCGTTCCGATCGGCCTCCGTTAACCTTGTCTAATAGGTGCTCAAACTTCGTTGGCCGATGGCGGCCATGTTTTTTGAGATACGCCAATGTCCTCATACACATACATGGCACCTTGGACCAAGACACTGCATACCAATTTTCAAGTCAATCGGACTAACGGTCAGGTGGTTATAGCCTGTTTTATGTTTTTTTCATTTTATAGCGCCACCATGAGGCCAATCGTCGCGATTTTTTTACTGTGACCCCAGAGTAAGCTCATACACATGTGTACCAAGTTTGGTGAAGATACCTCATTTACATCGGGAGTTATAGCCATTTTAGTAAAATAGGCCCCTCCCACAACGTACGTTTTGGCGCCCCTTAGCGACCGTGAATCGAAATTTCCACTTTTTTTCGATAATTATTGATATTCAGTCTCCAGAGAACATTTCTGCACTAGTTTGGTTCCAATCGGGCAAAAAACCAGGGACTAGTTCGCAAAAGTAGATTTTTGACAAAATTCAAAATGGCGGAAAATCTATCATGGCGGAAATAAAATCGGAGATATACGTTTTGTTCGTCAGGCATCCAGCTTTCCAATGATATAAGACACTTGAGTCTACGCCATACGGTCTAGGAGTTATGAGCAGTTTCGCGCTTTTGGTTGTTATAGCGCCACCTATGGGCCAATCGGGGTCATAATCTCTGAACCTTTCCTCGATTTTTGTACTACCATCTGTCAAAGTTTCAAAGTTCCAGCTCTTACGGTTTGGGCTGCACGATGCGTTTTACGGCAGAATAATAATAATAATAATAATAATAAAAATCAGCACAATTACAATAGGGTTTCAGCACTTCGTGCTTGAACCCCTAAAAATCAGCACAATTACAATAGGGTTTCAGCACTTCGTGCTTGAACCCCTAATTAAAGCTGCAAGCAGCATTTATCGGGGTTCAAGCATTTAAGGCCTTTAAGCACATAAGCATTTAAGACATTAAGTTTTATTTGTAAAGCTTTTAACCACTGAAATAATAGATGGAAAAGACCATTTACAGCCAAAACAGGCAATTTACCATAGGAAATATATGGTTTTCAAAGCTTTTTAACAGTTATAGCGCCACCTATCGTACGATCTTCATGAAATTTTACATGCTTGTTTAGACTGTTATGGTACATATGCTCACCAATTTTTGTGAAGTTCTGAGTTTTCGTTTAGGATTTATAGGCTTTTAAATGCATTTTGCCACGCCCATTTTCATTATGACCCAATATACCCATGCGAAAAATGCTAAAGTTGAACTTTTTTTGATAATTATTGATCTAGAGAGTCCAGAGAATTACCCTAGACTGGTCTTGTTCCGATCGGGCAAAAAACCTAGGACTAGTTCGCAAAAGTAGGTTTTTAACATAATTGCGAATATTTAATGAACGGTTTGATTGACAGCAATGGTTCTTGAGGCAAAGTTGTTCAGCATGAGCAGATCTATCAAATGATATGCATTTTGTGACAATAAGTGTAACACCACGTGATTACAGAGCCATAAAACTCGTTAGCGCCAACTAGTGGCCGATTTCTTTCAAAATTCTTACAGACCTCTAGGGCCATGAGTTGAACATGCCCATCGAGTTTCGTTCCGATCGGCCTCCGTTAACCTTGTCTAATAGGTGCTCAAATTTCATTGGTCGATGGCGGCCATGTTTTTCGAGATACGCCAAAGTCCTCATAGACATACATGGCACCTTGGACCAAGACACTGCATACCAATTTTCAAGTCAATCGGACAAACGGTCACGTGGTCATAGCCCTTTTCATGTTTTTTTTCATGTTATAGCGCCACCTAGTGATCAATCGTCGACATTTTTTTACTATGACCCCAGATTGAACTCTTACACATGTGTACCAAGTTTGGTGAAGATATCTCATTTCCTTTTCGAGTTATAGCCATTTTAGTAAAATAGGCTCCTCCCACAACATTAATTTATCACCCCCTAGCGACCAGGAATCGAAATTTCGACTTTTTTTCGATAATTATTGATCTTCAGACTCCAAAGAACATTTCTGCACTGCTTTGGTTCCGATCGGGTGAAAAACCAGGGACTAGTTCGCAAAAGTAGGTTTTTGACAAAATTCAAAATGGCGGAAAAATTTGCATACCTGAAATAAAATCGGAGATATACGTTTTGACCTTCAGGCGTCCAGCTTTCCAATGATATAGGACACTTGAGTCTACGACATACGGTCTAGGAGTTATGAGCAGTTCCGCGCTTTTGGTTGCTATAGCGCCACCTATGGGCCAATCTGGGTCATACTTTGATAGGTTCTCCCCAAATTGAGGACTACCATTTGGCCAAGTTTCAAGGTTCCAGCTCTTACGGTTTGGGCTGCACGATGCGTTTTAGGGGAGAATAATAATAATAATAATAATAATTAAAGCTGCAAGCAGCATTTATCGGGGTTCAAGCAGTTAAGGCCTTTAAGGCATTTAAGCACAAAAGCATCAAAAGTTATTAAGATTTATTTAGCAAGCATGTAACCACTGACATAATAGATGGAAAAGACCATTTACAGCCAATACAGGCAATTTGCCATGGGATATATATGGTTTTAAAGCTTTTTAACAGTTATAGCGCCACCTATGCTCCGATCTCCATAGAATTGTTTACTGTGACCTCAAATTGAACCCATACACATGTGTACTGAGTTTGGTGAAGATATCTCATTTACTTCTTGAGTTATAGCCATTTGAGTAAAATAGGCTCCTCCCACAACGATTTGCCACATTCTAGAATTATTTAATATGATTCTAGCATGATTTACTATCATATACCATGTTACAGAATGATTTATTAGGATTCTAGCATGATTTACCTTGATACACCTCATTTCAGTATTATTTACTATGATTTACAATGTTTCTAGCATGATTAACCACATTACTAGCAAATATGTGAAGTGTCAGTGCAAATGAGGTGATGAACACTGACAAAATATTATTGTGTTATAATAGTTAGTTATATACGTGATTTTTAGTGTGTGTCCAAGTATGAATGCAAAAGCACATGTAAAATATTTCATTATTAAGTAGAATGGCCAGCAGAGGGCAGTAGAAGACCACTTATTGGCTCACTTTCACTTTAAACCAGTTTTCTGCACTAAAGCAAACCAGTTTTTCCATGTTAACTCAATGCATGCTTACACACACACACACACACACACACACACACACACACACACACACACACACACACACACACACACACACACACACACACACACACATACACACACAGCATAGTTAACCATGATTTACCATGATATACCACGTTCTAGTATTATTTACCAGGAGATAAACGACAATCTAGTATTATTTACTTTGATTTACCATGTTTCTAGCCTGATTTATCACATTACTAGCAATTATTTGAAGTGTCAGTGCAAATAAAGTGATTAACACTGACAAAATATGATTGTGTTATAATAGTTATTGCTATATAAGTGATTTTTTTTGTGTGTATTCAAGTATGAATGCAAGCACATGTTGAAATATTTCATTAATAAGTAGAATGGCCAGCAGAGGGCAGTAGAAGACCACTTATTGGCTCACTTTCACTTTAAACCAGTTTTCTGCACTAAAGCAAACCAGTTTATCCATGTTAACTCAATGCATGCTTACACACACACACACACACACACACACACACACACACACACACACACACAGAGCATAGTTAACCATGATTTACCATGATTTACCACATTACTAGCAATTATTTGAAGTGTCAGTGCAAATAAAGTGATTAACACTGACAAAATATGATTGTGTTATAATAGTTATTGCTATATAAGTGATTTTTAGTGTGTATTCAAGTATAAATGCAAGCACATGTGGAAAAATTTAATTAATAAGTAGAATGGCCAGCAGAGGGCAGTAGAAGACCACTTATTGGCTCACTTTCACTTTAAACCTCATGATTTTGACCAGTTTTCTGCACTAAAGCAAACCAGTGTTTCCATGTTAACTCAATAATGCATAATTGCTACATATGCTACACACAATAATGCTACACACACACACACACACACACACACACACACACACACACACACAAATGTTTCAGTGATATTGGTGTCACATTCACCTTCATCACATTCACCTTCTGTCTTCATCACATTCACCATCTGTCGTCATCACCTGCACCTGCTCCTCATCACCCTCCTCATCATCACCTGCTCCTCATCATCATAACCGTCACCTGTTGTCCTTGTCTTGATCTGTGTATTTAAGTTCCCCTCTCATCCATTATCATTGTCGGTTATTGTTTGTGCACTAGCACTCTGTTATGTTTGTTTTCATGTTGGAAAATAAAACCTTTGTTATATTTGTACCACACACACACACACACACACACACACACACACACACACACACACACACACACACACACACACACACACACACACACACACACACACACCATCATTTATCATGATTTACCATGGCTGATACCAATACCAATATGAGAAAATGACTATTTTAAACAGCAGGGGGCAGTAAAATACCACTTATTGGCTTAACATGCCATTAAATCATATCATTTTCACCTTTTTAACTGTTATAGAGGCAAATTTTGTCCGATCTGTCTGAAAATTTTCATGCTTGTTCAGGGTGATATTTCACACGTTCTGACTTGTTTTTAAGAAGGTCTGAGCATTGATTAAAGAGATATAGGCTTTCGGGGACACTTGGTAAAGGCCAGATTTTGAAGTGAACCTATTATAGCTATCCAAATGAAGTAGTTCAACTTTTTCTGACAATTATTGATCTAGTGAGTCCAGAGAATTGTATTGCACTAGTTTTGAACATTATGATATGAAAATTATATGATCAGACATGGAAAAGACCATTTACAGCCAATACAGGCAGTTTACCATAGGAAATATATGGTTTTAAAGCTTTTTAACAGTTATAGCGCCAACTATTGTCCAATCTCCATAAAATTTTGCAAGCTTGTTTGTGATGTTATGACACATATGCTCACCAATTTTTGTGAAGTTCTGAGTTTTCATTTAGGATTTATAGGCTTTTGAGTGTATTTTGCCACACCCATTTTATAAATGACCCTATTACAGCCATACAAATACAAAAGTTCAACTTTTTTTTGATAATTATTGATCTAGAGAGTCCATAGAATTGTCCTAGACTGGTCTGGTTCCGATCGGGCAAAAAACCAGGGACTAGTTCGCAAAAGTAGGTTTTTAACATATTCATGAATATTTAATGAACGGTTTGATTGACAGCAATGGTTCTAGAGGCAAAGTTGTTCAGCATGAGCAGATCTATCAAATGATATGCATTTTGTGACAATATATCTAACACCACGTGATTACAGAGCAATAAAACTCGTTAGCGCCAACTAGTGGCCGATTTCTTTCAAAATTCTTACAGACCTCTAGGGCCATGAGTCGAACATGCCCACCGAGTTTCGTTCCGATCGGCCTCCGTTAACCTTGTCTAATAGGTGCTCAACTTCAGTGGCCAATGGCGGCCATGTTTTTTGAGATACACCAATGTCCTCATAGACATACATGGCACCTTGGACCAAGACACTGCATACCAATTTTCAAGTCAATCGGACTAACGGTCAGGTGGTTATAGCCTGTTTTATGTTTTTTTCATGTTATAGCGCCACCATGTGGCCAATCGCCGCGATTTTTTTACCGTGTCCTCAGATTGACCTCTTACATATGTGTACCAAGTTTGTTGAAAATACCTCATTTACTTCTGGAGTTATAGCCATTTTAGTAAAATAGGCTCTGCCCACAACGTTAATTTTGCGCCCCCTAGCGACCCTGAATCGAAATTTCAACTTTTTTTCGATAATTATTGATCTTCAGTCTCCAGAGAACAATTCTGCACTGGTTTGGTTCCGATCGAGCAAAAAACCAGGGACTAGTTCGCAAAAGTAGGTTTTCGAAAAAATTCAAAATGGCGGAAAATCTATCATGACGGAAATGAAATCGGAGATATACGTTTTGTTCGTCAGACGACCAGCTTTCCAATGATATAAGACACTTGTGTCTACGACATACGGTCCAGGAGTTATGACCACTTTCGCGCTTTTGGTTGTTATAGCGCCACCTATGGGCCAATCGAGGTCATAATTTGATAACCTCTCCTCGATTTTTGTACTACCATCTGGCAAAGTTTCAAAGCTCTAGCCCTTACGGTTTGGGCTGCACGATGCGTTTTACGGCATAATAATAATAATAATAATAATAATTAAAGCTGCAAGCAGCATTTATCGGGGTTCAAGCATTTAAGGCCTTTAGGCACATAAGCATTTAAGACATTAAGATTTATTTAGAAAGCTTTTAACCACTGAAATAATAGATGGAAAAGTCCATTTACAGCCAATACAGGCAATTTACCATAGGAAATATGTGTTTTTTAAAGCTTTTTAACAGTTATAGCACCATCTATAGTCCGATCTCCATGAAATTTTGCATGCTTGTTAATGATGTTATGGCACATAAGCTCACCAATTTTCGTGAAGTTCTGAGTTTTCGTTTAGGATTTATAGGCTTTTGAGTGCATTTTGCCACGCCCATTTTCTTTATGACCCAATATACCCATGCGAAAAATGCAAAAGTTCAACTTTTTTTTGATAATTATTGATCTTGAGAGTCCATAGAATTGTCCTAGACTCGTTTGGTTCTGATCGGGCGAAAAACCTAGGACTAGTTCGCAAAAGTAGGTTTTTAACATAATTACGAATATTTAATGAACGGTTTGATTGACAGCAATGGTTCTTGAGGCAAAGTTGTTCAACAAGAGGAGATCTATCAAATGGTATGCATTTTGTGACAATAAGTGTAACACCACGTGATTACAGAGCCATAAAACTCGTTAGCGCCAACTAGTGGCCGATTTCTTTTAAAATTCTTACAGACCTCTAGGGCCATGAGTCGAACATGCCCACCGAGTTTCGTTCCGATAGGCCTCCGTTAACCTTGTCTAATAGGTGCTCAAACTTCATTGGCCGATGGCGGCCATGTTTTTTGAGATACACCAATGTCCTCATAGACATACATGGCACCTTGGACCAAGACACTGCATACCAATTTTCAAGTCAATCGGACTAACGGTCAGGTGGTTATAGCCTGTTTTATGTTTTTTTCATGTTATAGCGCCACCATGTGACCAATCGCCGCGATTTTTTTACCGTGACCTCATATTGACGTCTTACACATGTGTACCAGGTTTGGTTAAAATACCTCTTTTACTTCTGGAGTTATAGCCATTTTAGTAAAATAGGCTCCTCCCACAACGTTAATTTTGCACCCCCTAGCGACCGTGAATCGAAATTTCAACTTTTTTTTGATAATTATTGATATTCAGACTCCAGAGAACAATTCTGCACTGGTTTGGTTCCGATCGGGCAAAAAACCAGGGACTAGTTCGCAAAAGTAGATTTTCGACAAAATTCAAAATGGCGGAAAATCTATCATGGCGGAAATAAAATCGGAGATATACGTTTTGTTCGTCAGGCGTCCAGCTTTCCAATGATATAAGACACTTGAGTCTATGACTTACGGTCTAGGAGTTATGAGCAGTTTCGCGCTTTTGGTTGCTATAGCGCCACCTATGGGCCAATCGGGGTCATAATTTGATAACCTCTCCTCGATTTTTGTACTACCATATGGCAAAGTTTCAAAGCTCTAGCCCTTACGGTTTGGGCTGCACGATGCGTTTTACGGCAGAATAATAATAATAATAATAATAATAAAAATCAGCACAATTACAATAGGGTTTCAGCACTTCGTGCTTGAACCCCTAAAAATCAGTACAATTACAATAGGGTTTCAGCACTTCGTGCTTGAACCCCTAATAATAAAAATCAGCACAATTACAATAGGGTTTCAGCACTTCGTGCTTGAACCCCTAATAAAAATCAGCACAATTACAATAGGGTTTCAGCATTTCATGCTTGAACCCCTAATAAGAAGAGACGTTTTGGACAGTTATAGCGCCACCTATTGTCCGTCTGGATCCAGGGATCACAGTGATGCTAAAATCGAGACTCTAGGACAAACTGTCTAGGAGTTATGAGCAATGTAGTAAATTTGGTCATTATAGCGCCACCTATGGGCCAATCGGGGTCATATTTTGATAGGTTCTCCCCAAATTGAGGACTACCATTTGGCCAAGTTTCAAGGTTCCAGCTCTTACGGTTTGGGCTGCACGATGCGTTTTAGGGCGGAATAATAATAATAATAATAAAAATCAGCACAATTACAATAGGGTTTCAGCATTTCATGCTTGAACCCCTAATAAGAAGAGACGTTTTGGACAGTTATAGCGCCACCTATTGTCCGATCTTCACGAAACTTGGCATGCTTCTTCACCATGTTCTGACACATCTGCTCATCGATTTTTGTGAAGTTTGGGGTTTTCCCTTAGGTTGTATAGGCTTTTGAGTGTTTTTTTGTCCCACCCCTTTCCTAAATGACCCTGTTACAGCCAGGCCAATGCAAAAGTTCAACTTTTTTCCGATAATTATTGATCTAGAGACTCCAGAGAACTGTGCTAGACTGGTCTGGTTCCGATTGGGCCAAAAACCTAGGACTAGTTCGCAAAAGTAGGTTTTTCACTAAATTGCCCATAGAATTTTTTTTTTGCTCGTAGAGCAATTTGGAGATAGCCATTTTGTCCGTCTGGATCCAGGGATCACAGTGATGCTAAAATCGAGACTCTAGGACAAACTGTCTAGGAGTTATGAGCAATGTAGTAAATTTGGTCATTATAGCGCCACCTATGGGCCAATCGGGGTCATATTTTGATAGGTTCTCCCCAAATTGGGGACTACCATTTGGCCAAGTTTCAAGGTTCCAGCTCTTACGGTTTGGGCTGCACGATGCGTTTTAGGGCGGAATAATAATAATAATAATAATTAAAGCTGCAAGCAGCATTTATCGGGGTTCAAGCAGTTAAAGCCTTTTAAGCATTTAAGCACAAAAGCATCAAAAGTTAAGATTTATTTAGCAAGCATGTAACCACGGACATAATAGATGGAAAAGACCATTTACAGCCAATACAGGCAGTTTACCATGGGATATATATGGTTTTAAAGCTTTTTAACAGTTATAGCGCCACCTATGGTCCGATCTCCATAGAATTGTTTACTGTGACCTCAAATTGAACCCATACACATGTGTACTGAGTTTGGTGAAGATATCTCATTTACTTCTTGAGTTATAGCCATTTTAGTAAAATAGGCTCCTCCCACAACAATTTAGCACATTCTAGTATTATTTACTATGATTCTAGCATGATTTGCCATATTCTAGCATAATTTACCATGATATACTACATTCTAGTATGATTTACCATTGTTTACTGTGATTCTAGCATGGATTACCATAGTTTATCATGATTTATCATAGTTTACCATGATTTACCCTGTTCTAGCATAGTTTACCATGATTTACCATGTTCTAGCATGATTTACCATGATATACCACATTCTAACATGATTTACCATAGTTTATTATGATTTATCATGGCTTACCATGATTTACCCTGTTCTAGCATAGTTTACCATGATTTACCATGTTCTAGCATGATGTACCATGATATACTATGTTCTAGAATGATGTACCAGGATTGTAGTATGATTTACCTTGATACACCACATTCTAGTATCATTTATTGATTTACCATGTTTTTAGTGTGATTTAACCATGATTTACCACATTGCTAGCAATTATGTGAAGTATCAGTAAAAATGAAGTGATAAACTCTGACAAAATATGATTGTGCTACAATAGTAATTGTTATATAAGTGATTTTTTAGTGTTTTATTGTTATATAAGTGATTTTTAGTGTCTAATGAATGCAAAAGCATATGTGGGTAGACATTAATAAGTAGAATGGCCAGCAGAGGGCAGTAGAAGACCACATATTGGCTCACTTTCACTTTAAACTTCTTGATTTTCACCATTTTTCTGCACTAAAGCAAAGCAGTTTTTCCATTTTAAATCCATAATGCATGTTAACACACACACACACACACACACACAAGACAAATGTTGTTTTTTCAATGCTATTGGGATATGTCATTATGAAAATATATTTGAATGGTCTATAAACATTTCACAAAGTCTTTGTAAGCTATTAATCAGATCATTCAGAATTTATTCAGAAACCTAAGACTACACACACACATTATATTGTAGATACAGACATTTGAAATATATGATGTGATCAAACTGTCAATACTAATAATTTAACAGATGGATTTTTGACTAAATGTAATTGTAAATGTTAAAATAGTGATTTTATAAAGTCTAAATATAAATTATAGAACAATATGACAACATGACTATTTTAAACAGCAGGGGGCAGTAAAATACCACTTCTTGGCTTAATATGTCATTATATTCATATCATTTTCACCTTTTTAACTGTTATAGAGGCAAATTTTGTCAGATCTGTCTGAAAATTTTCATGCATGTTCAGAGTGATATTTCACATGTTCTGACTTGTTTTTAAGAAGGTTTGAACATTCATTAAAGAGATATAGGCTTTCGGGGACACTTGGTAAAGGCCACATTTTGAAGTGAACCTATTATAGCTACCCAAATGAAGTAGTTCAACTTTTTCTGACAATTATTGTTCTAGTGAGTCCAGAGAATTGTATTGCACTAGTTTTTAACATTATGATATGAAAATTATATATTCAGAGATGGAAAAGACCATTTACAGTCAATACAGGCAGTTTACCATAGGAAATATATGGTTTTAAAGATTTTTAACAGTTATAGCGCCACCTATCGTCCGATCTCCATGAAATTTTGCATGCTTGTTAATGATGTTATGTCACATAAGTTCACCAATTTTTGTGAAGTTCTGGGTTTTTATTTAGGATTTATAGGCTTTTTAATGTATTTTTCCATGCCCATTTTATAAATGATCCTATTACAGCCATCCAAATGCAAAAGTTCAACTTTTTTTTGATAATTATTGATCTAGAGAGTCCAGAGAATTGTCCTAGACTGGTCTGGTTCCGATCGGGCAAAAAACCTAGGACTAGTTCGCAAAAGTAGGTTTTAAACATATTCATGAATATTTAATGAACGGTTTGATTGACAGAAATGGTTCTTGAGGCAAAGTTGTTCAGCATGAGCAGATATATCAAATGATATGCTTTTTGTGACGATAAGTGTAACACCACGTGATTACAGAGCCAAAAAACTCGTTAGCGCCAACTAGTGGCCGATTTCTTTCAAAATTCTTACAGACCTCTAGGGCCATGAGTCGAACATGCCCATCGAGTTTCGTTCCGATCGGCCTCCGTTAACCTTGTCTAATAGGTGCTCAACTTCATTGGCCAATGGCGGCCATGTTTTTTGAGATACGCCAATGTCCTCATAGACATACATGGCACCTTGGACCAAGACACTGCATACCAATTTTCCAGTCAATCGGACTAACGGTCAGGTGGTTATAGCCCTTTTCATGTTTTTTTCATGTTATAGCGCCACCTAGTGTTCAATCGTCGCGATTTTTTTACTGTGACCCCAGAATGAACCCATACACATGTGTACCGAGTTTGGTGAAGCTATCTTATTTACTTTTTAAGTTATAGCCATTTTAGTAAAATAGGCTCCTCCCACAACGATTATTTTGCGCCCCCTAGCGTCCATGAATCGAAATTTCAACATTTTTTCGATAATTATTGATCTTCAGACTCCAGAGAACATTTCTGCACTGGTTTGGCTCCGATCGGGCAAAAAACCAGGGACTAGTTCGCAAAAGTAGATTTTCGACAAAATTCAAAATGGCGGAAAATCTATCATGACGGAAATGAAATCGGAGATATACGTTTTGTTCGTCAGGCGTCCAGCTTTCCAATGATATAAGACACTTGAGTCTGCGACATACGGTCTAGGAGTTATGAGCAGTTTCGCGCTTTTGGTTGCTATAGCGCCACCTATGGGCCAATCGGGGTCATAATCTCTGAACCTCTCCTCGATTTTTGTACTACCATCTGGCAAAGTTTCAATGCTCTAGCCCTTACGGTTTGGGCTGCACGATGCGTTTTACGGCAGAATAATAATAATAATAATAATAATAAAAATCAGTACAATTACAATAGGGTTTCAGCACTTCGTGCTTGAACCCCTAATAAAAATCAGCACAATTACAATAGGGTTTCAGCATTTCATGCTTGAACCCCTAATAAGAAGAGACGTTTTGGACAGTTATAGCGCCACCTATTGTCCGATCTTCACGAAACTTGGCATGCTTCTTCACCATGTTCTGACACATCTGCTCATCGATTTTTGTGAAGTTTGGGGTTTTCCCTTAGGTTGTATAGGCTTTTGAGTGTTTTTTTGTCCCACCCCTTTCCTAAATGACCCTGTTACAGCCAGGCCAATGCAAAAGTTCAACTTTTTTCCGATAATTATTGATCTAGAGACTCCAGAGAACTGTGCTAGACTGGTCTGGTTCCGATTGGGCCAAAAACCTAGGACTAGTTCGCAAAAGTAGGTTTTTCACTAAATTGCCCATAGAATTTTTTTTTTGCTCGTAGAGCAATTTGGAGATAGCCATTTTGTCCGTCTGGATCCAGGGATCACAGTGATGCTAAAATTGAGACTCTAGGACAAACTGTCTAGGAGTTATGAGCAATGTAGTAAATTTGGTCATTATAGCGCCACCTACACTGCAAAAACTCCCGATCTAGCAAAGATTTGCAATCTTATATCTAGCTGTAAAATCTTATTGATCTTGTTTTAAGAATAAAATACTATATAAGATCAAATTGTGTAAGATTATTCAGATGGTTTTAAGATTATTAATCTTTTTTTTCTTACTTGGTTAGTAAATCTTAAAGTTAGTTAGTTTACCTGCAAATCAAGCTCAATTAATGTAAGAGACATCGTTTGAGGCCAGCCTTGTGTATTTTAAGACTTTTTTTTAGTTTTAAGAACTTGTTTTAAGGTTGCCTAGTAAAAAAATGCTCAATCACACACAGGACTTCTTAATTAACATTATTTATTGCAAGTACTGGTTTTATGTCAACATCAACACATTTACAACTCAGTAAAAAATAATAAGAATCAGCGTCAAGTCACCACACTCCTTCCAAACCTCATCCAGTATATTTAATTACCCAGTTTTAAGAGCAATAACATCATCAAGGTTATATTTTGTCAAAACATATGCACTGTTTTTGAGACTGATTAGATAATAAGATGTATGGTCGATTAGCTTTTCAGCATCTATAAACTCTGTTGCCTGAGCTAGATTAGGTACAGAAACTTCATACGCTAGTAGATCTCTATTCAAATCCAGAGTCTCATAAAGCTGATATTCAAAACAATACAGTGAACAGTTTACAACATAAATGTTCTTTATAAGTCCAAAGACAGGCACTTTCCCATTTGCACAAATTATTATCAGAGACTTTTCTTTGGTGTACTTGTTACCATTAAGAATAAGCCACTTCACTGCAACTGCATGTTGAATGCCATCAATCCCCAAAAAATCTCTAATCTTTGCTGTAATGTACTCCATATTTGTCACTTCTGAAACAGGTCCCAATTCCTTCTCATGTACAAAAATAGGATGCTCAGTACCAAGTTCATTTTGACAACTTTCAAAAAGTTGATTACGGTTTGCAAGTGACTTGCAGACATTTTTGTAGTTCAATTTTGATGACCAATGCTTGAAAAAACAGTGTTTTGACTCAAATCTCATGCACATATGCCTTATCAAAGGGCCTAGAGAAAGAATTTGAGCAGGGAGATGTAGCATGTAATGTTGCTTAGGAATTACATTATTCTCAGGAAAAAGTTGCTTAAACTTTATCAGATGCAGTTCTATCATTGTTTTCAGTCTTAATACAGTTTGCACAGATAAAATAGGAGCAAAAAGTATCTGAGCTATCTCAATTAAGTCCAAAACAAACTGAACATATTCATTCTTTTCTATACCGTTTAACAGAAACGGCATGATCTTCAACAATATTAGCATTTGACCAGAAGTCTGTTTAAGTTTGTTATCATTAGATGCCAAAGTATTGACACTGATTGGACATGGTTTGTCCCGTATGTCTATTGATGAATAAGGAAAACTCTGCATGGCTGAATTGAACATGTCCAACTCCATCTGTCCAGAAAGAACAAGGTATTTCAAGACGCATTTGATTTCCATGGGTGCAACACCCTCAAGAATGATGTGCATTATGTCCTGTGGAGTCTGCTCAATAAGGTCAAAGGCTGGAAAATCAATCAACTTGCTTCTTCTATTAATTCCATAGGTGGTTTTGAGAGCTGATTTCAAGAATTCTGTGCTAGCCCTTTCTATTTCAAGGCACTGTCTAAGGTGTTTTTCCAGCGTCCTTTTGGTGAAACTTTTTTCTTCAAAATTCCTTTGCATTTCTTCAAAGGTACATTCGCAATGCCTACACTTGCTGTAGGCAAAACCAACTCCTTCCTTGAAACCAGCAAGCTCGTGTTGTGCAAGCGTGTCACCACATACTGAAACTACAGCACCAAATATATCCATTTCACCATTCTGTGTTTGGATTTTGACACCATTATAAAGCCGCTGTAAGTCTTCAGTAATTCTTTGCAACACAACATCTACGCCACATTCATCGATATCCTTAGCTTTTGCTATAGCAAGGAGTCGGATTGCAGCAAGCTTTGACCTAAACTTGGGGTCTATATTTCCTAAAGTATAATAAACCATCAATAATTTATGTACAGAAGTGTGTGACCCCAGGGGATTGCAGATCTCTATTTCATCACTGTACAAAATCAACTGCAAAGCAGAAGGTTTTACTGAGAACAGTGGGTGGGATTTGAAAAGACTCCCATCAGTAATATCATACAAAAAATCATCTTTGTGGCAGTTCTGTGGTGTGGTGCTGATCATATCCAAAACTCTGGAATTGGACAAGAACTGTTCAAGGCTCTTAATTAGGGGAATATAGTAAAAACTTTTGTTTCTGATCGCAAGAACCATTGATTGTCCTTTCTTAACTCTACAAACCCTTTGAGACATAACTATCTCCTCTGGTTTAACTGGGTTAAAAAGCTCCTGAATGGTGCTATCCTGCAGGTATGTTGTGGCCATAGTGGAGAAAGGATCCTGAAAATGATCAAATGTGGCCAGTGCCTCCTCTTGGAGCTGCTCCACACTATCCGAATGTCTTTCGAAGATCCTCTTCATTCTTTCCCTCAATGTATTCAGAAGAGAAGTTTGATACTGCTGGACTCCAGAGACAATACTGTTGACGTTCCTCTGAAACACACAAAAAAAACACCTCAATGTCACAAAACCATTTAGTGTTTATTGTTGTCAAGATGACATTATAGATTAGGTACAAAAATTTAATAAATAAAGCTTAAGTATGTGATTATTATCCACTGTAAATACTGAAATACGATAAACAATTGTAGCCTTGATAACATGTTTATAATATGCTATTATAAACATTATATATGTTTTAGTTTTGTATACACTAACACATACATGATTTTGTAAATTTTGTGATAGAACTGATGTATTTTGCTGTGATTGGTCACCAACACAGATTGCACCTTTAAAAAAAAAAGTTTTTATTAATCATTAATATTAAAATTTGATTAATTTTGATGCATTGGAAAGGGATGTTAAATTGATACAAGGCTCTAGACTCGTTCTTCCCACTGGTGCAACTCATTTTCTCAGTTGGTCACACCAAATTATAATCTGGTCACACCCTTTAAAAAAAATAAAAATGTAATAATAATGACCTTGCATGTTGATGAACCATCCTCATTTGTATATGCTGGTTTTGCATTAATGTAAAGATTAAAAGAAAACATTACCAAAATATTATTATATAGGGCCCTATGAAATCTTTTTTCCGTGTAAATTTTTCTGGATACCGTGTTTTTTCCCGTTTGAATTTTTTAGGACTACATTTTAATTGGTAAATAAAATTATTGTAACCAAAAGGCATGTCTAATTACGTAATTGAAATCATGAAACATACAATTTAAAAATATTAAAAGTTTATAGTTTAACAAAAATTTTAATTTTGTGGCCCTATGAAATGTGTCCCCCTTTAAATTCTGTTTTATTTTTTACCAAATTCTGTTTTCAGTTTTCTGGATTCCATTTTAATGGTTTAATAAAATTAAAAAAGCATGTCTAAATAATTGAATTCATTAAAAAAAATACATAACACATAATCATTCTTAATTCTTAATGTTTTTTGTTTGTTTTGTTTTTTAGAAATGTTGTGTGGTGCAGGCTATCTGGCAATCAATTGAAGGCATAAAACATAATTTAAAGTTACGTAAATTTAATCTGAAATTTTGTTTTGACGGGTTGCCGTGTGTTGTTTAGGCTATGATATGAGGATAGTTCATCTCAAATGAAATGGTGAAATGCTTATGAAGCAACTCTTAGAGCGGCTCTGGAGATGAAGTTGGCTAAAAACACTGCAAGCGTCTGTGGAAAATGAAACCGCGTCTGAGCCATTCATTCACACAGAGACATGCAGAATATGCAGGATTCATAAGTCTTTTTGCATTTTAATATACTAGTCTATAGACCGCTTCATAGCTGTACATAGCTGATGAAGGCACAGAAAGCGCAGGTAGGAAGTAGAGCTTAGATCGGGCCCCCCAAAAAAACAAGCCCACCCCTACCCGAGCCTGTGCACGTTGTACCCGAGCCCGATTTAAACCCGTCCATTTTTAATATGTAGGCCGTTTTAACCAGGGGTGGCGCCAGATAATTAATGCAGGTGCTGAGGGGGTGCTAGATATATTATATACTGATAATAAATGAGCAAAAATTGGCCACTTAATTCTTTACTTATTCAATTATTTTATTTTACAATTAAAGTATAAATTTTATTAAATAGAACGAGCACAACATTCAATCAAATATTATTAAAGATTTATTATTATAAATAATGTTATTTCAACATAATATCTCGTTATTTCGACATGTGTGCATGCAACAAGCAAGAAGCATTTGTAAATCCAGTGACACGAGTGCATTGGTTTTTATTAATAAACTAGTGTTTTCTGTCAGTGTCGGCTGCAAAGATGAAGTTGACGATCGCCATCTCCATACTGAACGCGCCTAGAGAGAAATGCACATCATGGATTACATAATCAGAGAGTAGCCTATTTCTTTTCGTTTTGAATTGTTTCATTTAAAGACATTTCAAGCTTTATTTAGATATATTTCTCATGACTGTAAGGCATACACTGAGTTTCGGTTAATTTATGATGAGATGCGCTCCAGTTCACGTGCAGTGCAAGTGACGAAACTAAAGGCCTGCAGACTCTCTATTTGGGTTAGGGTTAGCCGAGGACAGTGGGAGGAAATATCGGGTTAAGTTCGGGCAGAGAATCTAAGCTCTAGTAGGAAGGGGCGAATCGAGCCTGACTGGTTAATGGAGTACATGTGCCGGCCAGGTACCAAAACAACCTGACCATCATGCACTGGCACCAATGCGACCGTGTGAAATTTTAACTAACACATTATCAAAATTTTTGAGAACATTTTGGTCGCAGTCTAGAGCCCTGCGATAGTCAACCCAAAATTAGAAATCTCATTATTCACCCTCATGTGGTACCAAAGTGGTATAACTTGTAGGACACAAAAAATGATATTTTAAAGAATGTTGGTAACCAAACAGTTTTGAGTTTCCATTGACTTCCATAGTCTTTTCTATACTATGAAAGTAAATAAATATATTATTTCGTGTTCTGCTCTGCAGATGACAGACAGTTATATAGACCCTTTTACTAGGCTTGGGAATCGGTTCCAGGTTCCGGTTTGGAACCGGTTCCAAACATTCCGATCCATCGGAATCGTACACGTCCACACGTTAACGATTCCACTAACGATTCCGAACGTTCCGTTCCGTCCATTCCCGCGTCGCGGCACGACGTCACAGTATGTGACTGGATTTTTAAATCCCCCAAAAGCGCCATTCCCGCGTGCAATATTTTTTTTCCCCAGGATGGTAGGAGAAGGTACCACCTTTTTCACCTCTGATTGGCTAGAAGGGCTCTCCTCCGATTGTTTATTTGATTTGGCTGTGAAACGTCATCTCTGATGAGAGAGAGAGAAAGAGATGGTAGTGGTGGTGATGCTGTCGGCTCGCGCGCTAGTCTGTTTTGATCTTCTTTACCGCCAACAGAAGTAAACAAAGTCAATCCAACAGTGTGATAAGTGCGTGCCGTCAGATTTATATTCCAAGTTCACATTTTCATAGCCTGTTTAGATCGAATCCATGAACCGCATTATTACACCGTTTTCTAAGGCTACGCGATCTATTTAAAACAAGTTACAATCATAAAATAGCAGAGTGCTATCATGAAATCGTAAAGGCTGTGATATGCGCAAAAAATATATGCGCTGTTTTTTTTTTTACAGAGAAGCACGATCGAGGCTTTAATTATTTATATGCGTGCAGTCAGATCAGCTCCGTTCATAGTAAACGCTGCTCCACACTGCAGTCTCCTCATGTGCTGTTTGTTTAGGTTTCCGATAATGTACGTTTGGGAACGCAAAACCTCGGACGCATATTTCATATAACTGTCATCATTTATGCGTGTCAGCATCTCAGGGGGGGAGCACAACAAATATGCTCAAACATTTAAATAACATCCATGGCATTAAATACCAGGAGTGCACTATATTTGACAGCCTGCGCTCCACAAACAATGGTAGGTTAATTATATCAAAACATTAATGCTAGATGTAAGTAACCAATGATCAGCCTGGAGAGATCAAGGATCCTCCCAGAAAAAGCAGACATGCTTGTTTTTCTGAACAAGAACTGCTAGAAATTTTTAAATGTTAAATGATTAATTGAAGTTTTTGTGAAAACAATAAAAGTTAAAGTTAAAATGTAAACCATGATGTGTTGTTTACTCTTTTATACTTTAGCACACACGACTAAGTGTGTTTACAATACAAAGCTTTGTTTTAGAAATGTTTACTTTTTTTTAGAAATGTCAAAGCATTCAACTTCTGTATTGATATTGCACACTTGGTTTTCATTCTCTAAAACCACTTTAAATTAGACATTCAAAGGCAACAACTCTCAAAGCCACCCTGTAAGTGTGCAGCAAATGGTACAGGAATCGATATGGGAATCGATAAGGAATCGCATCGATAAGCAGACTCGACAATGGCATCGATATCGATAATTTCTTAACGATGCCCATCCCTACCTTTTACTGTACACTAGTGTTGTCAAAAGACCCGGTACTTCGGTACCAAGTCGGTACTATTTTTTTTTTAAACGTCACGGTACCAGGTTTTCTCAAACCTGGTACTTGATGCGCGTGCATGCCCGAAGCGCGTGCGGTTGAGTCCTCTTTATAAAAGCGCTGATGCCGATCGGCGGTGCTGCTGCTGATGTGGTGCTGATGTTTTTGCGCGTGCAGATACGTTATTTCAAATGGCGCGCGGCAAGCGCGCTCATAATAGAAGCGGCGCGCTCGTTTTTCCATGTGCGCCTGTGTTCATGAATGCATAGCAACGACAGACGCCACGGGAGTACAAACGCTTGTGCAAACTGCGCTCTCCATGACGACGAGGAACTCTTAGCAGGTTTAAAAAGCCCTTTAAAAGTTAAATATGAATGCAGTTTTGGATTAAATAAAAGTATAGTCAAGTCAAATAAAACATATTGTATCTCCTGTATAGTTTGGTAACACTACAATAAGATACCATTCATTAACATTACTTAATGCATTATCTAACATAACACATTGAGTGAACAATATATTTTTACAACATTAATTAATGTTTGTGAATGTTATTTAATACAAACACTTGATTGGTCATGTTTGTTCACTTCATTCATTGTGCATTAAATAATGTTAACAGAAATAATGTTAACTTTTGATTTTAAAAATGTATTTTAAAATTAACCCCTAAAGTAGAATAATTGCGACAGTATATAACTATTGTTTTTTTGTTAGGTCATTTTATCTAATGTTATCTAACAACTGGAATCTTATTGTAAAGTGTTTTTAATACTACAGTTTCCATCTTTGTAACTGTGATATACACTTTAATATAATTATGTAAATTTAATCTAAATTAAGCTTTGGTACCGAAATTGGTACAGAGAACCGTGGATTTTCACTGGTATCGGTACCGAATACTGAAATTTTGGTACCGTGACAACACTACTGTACACAATGACGACGTATGCGCGCGCATATTGGCAACGGAAGTATGGCGAGAATCAGCAGCATGTCAAGCTACGCGAGCGGATTAAACAACAGACGCGAACATTTTTTATTATGTCCTCACTCCAATCAACACGTTTAATCGCCTGCAGCCACTATTCTGAAATGGCCGTGATCCTGTCGGAATCCTATAAAACTTAAGCCCCTTGGTGGAATATCGATTAGTGCAACCGTAAACGCAACAACCAGACATTTTGATGCTGGGAAACCATTTTGATAAACTTTCGGAGGTGCCAACGCGTTAGAGCCAGTGGGGAAAAACACCACTTCCGTTGCCAAAATGCACGCGCAACTATTTGATCACGTGGGCTGTAAAAGGGTCTATAGGTCTAGAAAATAAATGACAGATATTTCTTCATTTGTGGATGGCCTATCCCTTTAAAATACAATTAAAAATGTTATACATTTTACATAATATTACATAATATTAATGACATGCAGTAGAATACCTGTGACAGGTGGCATTTTTCCCGGACATTAACGGTAAATGCAGCTGCACGTCTCGTTAGATTTTCACTTAATGTAGTTCCTTCCTGTGGACATAAACACACAGTAAGACTAGTTTACAAAGTGTTCTATAGCCATCTTACATTATCATGGAAGGCATCAGTGGTGTAGTCTAGCTTTTTGTAGTGAGTATATACAGTGATCCAAGCCAATGACATTTACAGCTGGGCAAACTGGACTGATTTTCTACTGTTTAGTGTTAATCACCATCTAACTCAGCCAGTTAAGAGCTACCTTTAGCCTTAGATGTTATATGAATATGGTCCCTGAAGCATTTTATAAAAAATAAAATAAAAACATTATAGGCACAAAAACAAAATTTACTTTTAGAAATTTACTGTTTAAATTAAAACATGTATGAAAACTTGTGTGATATTCCTTTTTAAAATAACGTTAATAGACGTCCATTATTATTATTATTATTAATAAGAGCATTTTACTGTGCAATTTCTTTCATAATTTCTAATGACCGAACTTTTATTTTGACAGGTTGTCGTAAAGACATTAGCTTACTGTGTGTATGATACGAATGAATGACGATAGTTTTATTAAATGAAATGGCGAAATACTCGTGAAGAGACTCACTGCGATGAAGTTCACATGTATAGCCTGCTCTACATGTCCTCACCATAGACTGTAAGGTCCTCACTCCTCACACAGTGAAACGCTGAAAACACCACGAACATCACGCGTGCTTCAGTATGTGTGTGTGTGTGTAGTAACATTACAGCGTTCATTCCCAGAGACGCATATAACAATTGCAATCTCTTTGAGCTTTAATTCACAGACACTAATCCATATCGAGATTTTATTCATTGTACAGCCGTGAGTGACATTCTGCTTTAAAGCAAGCTCCATTTGTGACTGGATTCCGCGATTCGATCCGCGTCACTTCGCAAACACAGACGGGTGAATTTATGAATGAAAGTGTGAAAGTCCTATCACAAAACGAAGTTGTTACGTATCCTCACGCTTTTTTAAGTGTATACTGAAATCCTTGGCCTTTCCTAGTGGGTAACATAACTATAGACTACGCCACTGGAAGATTCGACATCACATCTTACCTGATGATCAGGACGCTGAATAGGGAGATCCTCATTAAGTTCCTGTTGTGAGATTTCATTTGTGGTGGCAGGTGTGTTGTTGACTTCACTGCTGGTCCTTTGCATCACACTTGTTTGAGTAGTACAGTCCAAAAAAACTGGTATATCAAAATGTTCACCTCCAACTCTCGATGGCTCAGATGTAACGTTAGATGTCATCCATCCAGGGTTTGGGCGCCCAGTCTTAAGATACAAAGCATGTGTGCGTCTGATATGGTAGTAGAAGGAATTGAATACTCTGTATTCTTCGGTACACCCGTCAATTCCGCATATAACACGGAAATCTGCGTTGCGACTATGTGCTGTGTTAATATGGCTTAACAGAGACTTCAACGTTAAGGCAACAAAAACGAAGCAAATCACACACCTCCAACAGGCCATGGTGTTGAAAAAGTGCGTGCAGACGAATGCTGATGGCGAATATCCGCCGCTAATGCAGGAAAAAAATCAAGTCTTGTTAATATATAATTATACTTGTAAACGATAAGCAGAGCAAAGAAACAGTCCAACGATCAGAAACAGTCACACCTTCATCAGCATCAGAAAACCGGAACTTGATTCTGGCGCGCTTTTGTTCGGTAATTACCATATCAGGAATTGGAGGGGGAGACTTATAAAGTAATGCAATTAAAATGATATAAAACAGGTTTAACAATTAACACCTATACTTTATATTTCAAACATACACAAATAATGTATGTATATAGTAGTATTTTCAGTTTCTAGCTAGTTAGTATTTAAAAAATTAACAAGTACGCATACTTCATACTTCCCCTCAATACTCATGTGGTATCTTCTGTCAATTAGCTCGGAAGAGACGGCAAACGTCAGTCATCCACATTGTTTTGTTTTCTGCTGAGGTGAGGTATATATTTTTCATTACAAAGTATTTTAAACTATAGAAAAAACATAATTTTCTTGCAATTATTATGTTACTGTGATTGTTAAAGCTGCAGCCTGATCCCAGCAATAATTTGGTCTCGTTAGCCAGCTAGTTTAGCATATCCTATTTGTCTCATGCGCAAGTTACGAGTTTTTCTAATGGCGGAATTTTAAATAGTCTGACATCCAGATGCTCGCTTACTTTAGTGTTTTATCTCTTGTTTGTGATGCCACACAAAATTTAGTGCTACGGAAACATCATCTGACATTTGGAAAAGAAGTGGGAGAACAAAGGTAAGCAGTTTTACATTTTTCTCCATTGCATGTCGTGAATTTTAGTGCAGTATGACAGCTTGAGGCATTACAGCGTAAGAGATAATGATGCGAGTTTTATATATATATATATATATATATATATATATATATATATATATATATATATATATATATATATATATATATGGGTGGGAGACATATAAGCCTGAAAAAAGTTTTTATTTTTTACTTCAAATATTAAGCATAAAAAATAGTTGTGTTGTTGAGTTGTGTTGTACTGACTCTTGCTTTTCCCACAATATATGTGGTCTTTTAGATTTTGTATTTGCAATTGGATTTATTCACCAATTTGTTGCATTCGTGCCTAAAATTGTCATATGGTGTGACATAAAAGTTATTCTATATAAAATGAATATTGGGATATACTCTCCCTAAGTAACTAACTTCAACATAAATTGTTTTCATTACTATCTTAAGATTTAAAACATTTTTTGTGCAGATTCATTAGATTTTGTATTGTTTTTCTAAATCATCATGCAAAGTAAGTCATCTCTCCTCAGCCTTTCCAGATATTTTAGATTAATTATGTTAAACCCAGTTATAAATCTATGAAAAATGCTTGTGACTCTTGCTGATACTATTTCTCTTGTGTTCTGTTGACTTTTTTTATGATTTATAATTAAGAAAGTATTTTTACTGGCACAATTCTGAATGTCACACCAAATGATATAGTGTCACGCTATATGATGAACTGCACCACTCCACAATTTGTCAATGCAAAAAACTGTATTTTATTTGCATTCAACATTCAATTAATTCAATTCAGGTAACATTAATCAAAAAACATACTAACATTTGTTTAAAAACTTTTAAAATTATAAGAAACTCATAAATATGAGTAAATCAAACACCATCTCACTTCAAGAACATTAAATTAAGTATAAAATTGAAAATAAATACATTCATTGTATAGGTAATTTAATGTTCACTATTAAACATTCACTATTATCATTGAATTTGTTTTGAATAGTTATTTATTTATCATTAAAAAAGGTGTATGTAATATTGTGTGACAAATATATCATATGGTGTGACTTAGAAAAACAGTCAAACCATATTATACAGTGTCACACCATATGACGTTTTGTTCAGTTAAGCTAATCTCTTGGTTAACTAAAAACAGCTAGCTTATACTTAGCATGTAAATTGCCACATGGCAGGAATGATTTTTAAGAATTAATAAGTAAAATTCGTATAAAATAGTTTCATTTTTATGTAAATAATGTAACACCATAAGACACAAAACATTGACCACTAGTGAGCATATCAGATACAGAGCTTTTTAATTAAAAATAAAAAAGCCAGAACTCAACTCTTGACCTTGCAAACCACTCCAGAGATGACACTGCAACTTCCTGGTTGAGTGTGGACCTCTTCATCATAATGATGTCCAAATTATTACCCGTTCAAAATATAGATTGCAGTGTCTCACCATATGAAGCCCATTTTACGGACAAAATGTATTTGGCCAGAACTTGCTTTAAAATCATACACAGACATCAACACTTTCTGTGTCTGTTGAAATGGCCTAATTCTGTTACTTAAACTGTTAATCTATCAATTATTTATACTTTGCTGATATATATTGTCATATTAGTAAGGTCACACATATCCCGGACAGTCACACCACATGACAATTTTGATGTTTAGATAAAAATTTGAAGTAGAGGTCTTTATACACCAACTACAGCTATGGTATGCTGTAATAATATCTTGTCTGAGGAACAACATGAAGATATATATTTTTTTTAAATACCCATTTTTATTAGGTTATGACATCATGGACGGGTAGAATTGCATGTCATGTCTCCCACCCATATATATATATATATACAGTACAGGTCAAAAGTTTGGAAACATTACTATTTTTAATGTTTTTGAAAGAAGTTTCTTCTGCTCATCAAGCCTGCATTTATTTGATCAAAAATACAGAAAAAATGTAATATTGTGATATATTATTACAATTTAAAATAATTGGTTTTCAATTTATTATACTTAAATTATCATTTATTTATGTGATCAAAGCTGAATTTTCAGGATCATTACTCCAGTCTATCACGTGATCCTTTAGAAATCATTCTATCAAAGTTGGGAACAGTTCTGCTGCTTAATATTTTTTCATAACCTGTGATACTTTTTGAGGATACTTTGATGAATAAAAAGTAAAACAATAAAAATAAAGAAGCATTTTAAAAAAATATATAAATCTTTTGTAACAACAATATACACAGCTGGTCAGTCATTTTTTTTCTTCCTTTTTTTGAAATCAATACTTTTATTCAGCAAGGATGTGTTGAATTGATAAAAATTGATAGTAAAGGAGATTTAAATTATTAGAAAATATTTTTTATTTTGAATAAATGCAGTTTTTTTTAACCTTTGATTCATCAAATATATTAGGCAGCAGAACTGTTTCCAACACTCATAATAAATCAGAATATTAGAATGATTTCTAAAGGATCATGTGATAGACTGGATGTCACATGTGACACTGAAGACTGGAGTAATGATGCTGAAAATTCAGCTTTGCATCACAGGAATAAATTATTTTTTAACAAAGAAATAACCTACATACATTTATTCACTATAAACCATGGCTATACCTTTATATTAACCTTTATTAACAATAACAAACCTTATTATGTGATATTTTCCATGCCTGCCAGGTAAAGGAACTACAAGAAAGGTACAATAATGGATGAACTGGATGATGTTTCAGTATCGACTTTAAAGGGTAGGTCATGTTTAAGTGTTATAAAGCTACATATTAAATTAATATAAAGTAAAAAAAAAAAAAACATTTTGAGATCACTGTCCGCATGATCAATAAGCTGACCATTTATATTAATTTCATTTAAATTGTCAGCTTATTGTACATGCTGACAGTGATCTCAAAAATTGTTTTTACAGTTTTACATGGACAAGAGATAAAGTGACAAGACACAAATATTGACCTATCAAGTTAAATGCTGGTAAATTTATAAGATGCAATGGGTAAAAAAAAATATATATAGTTAAAGGTTTATTAACTATTGGGTTGTCTTTATAGCTGCCAACATTGATGAGGCCCTGCTCCAAACCCTCAGTCGTGATGATTTGAGAGACCTTTTTCCTGGGCCAGAAAACTTTCTCAGGAGGAAACGAGTGTGGGCTCTTATTAGCCCAGAGGTAACTGTTACCAGAGAAAGTCTAATAGGAAGAGAATTGGCACTCTCTGCTTACTTCCGGTTTATGGACTGGCTGCAGTAACACATCTCTGTCCATGCGGGGGCGCTCGCGGATGAGTGCAGAATGAATGGAGGTCTATGGCGCTATACCCCTCAAAATCCACTTTTCTCAGAATATAATTTTTTGTCTAGTAATTTGAATGTTGTATTCGAAAGGAGATGCAAAGAAATTACACATGGCTGGGTGTTAGATTTTTTAGAGTCACTTAGGCTGCGTTTACGCTGCAGGTCTTGATGCCCGATTCCGATTTGCTGACTATATCCGTTTTTTTTGACGACCCGCTTACATCATTTTTTAAAAGAGACCCATATCCGATATTTGTATTTACACTATACACTGCCAAAACAACCGAATGTAGACATTATGGCCCGGAAAATGAAGTAAAACAGCTCGATATGCAATGGATGCAGAAACAGACAAAATTATTATAGTGATGCGCAGATAGTAGGCTAAAAAAAAAATAACATTCTGATTAATTTTGGGTGGGTCGTGACTCGCGGGTGGATAGACATCATTATTAACGAAAATATTTATTCTCTAAAATATGAGCATGTTCCATTCCAGTTTAAGTTTCAAGGGAGTAAAGCCTGCTTATGCCATAAGGAAAATTAAATTCTGTCAAATAAATTTTGTTTTAAAGAAATGTTCATTTAAAAGCAGCGCTCATTCATCATTGTATTATATGCACGCATCAACCGTCACCTCGAGTCCGCTGTTGAAGATGATGACCATCCATTTATCCTCACGCGTAACAACACATACGAATAATAACTTTGACCATCGGCATCGGGTGCGGATACTTAAATCAGAGAAAATTATTGGTGCGGGTGGATGATTTGTTTTTGGCTGCGGGTTCGGGTGACGTTGGAGCTCATCTGCGCATCTCTAATTATGCAGTGTTTTGCTTTCCGCACTATTTTCAAAGGTCAGCAAAACATTTCTCTCATAAGGTGTAGAAAAAAATACTCCACTGTGTTGAGCCTTCGACCTCCATCGCGCCTATAATAAGTCATGTAAAAGTTGGTGGTGTCCACCTGAGTTGACGTCCCTTTTTTAATGACGTGACTCGCATTTACTGGGGAATATCCGATTTGTCTGCTTACATGGCACACGCAAATGCACGTATCCGATTCATATCCGATTTATTACCACATATGAATGAGGCCTGAATCCGATCTGAGAAAATCGGAATCCATGCGTTTTTTTCCTGCTTACACGTTCACCGGTCATATCCGATCTGTGCCACATGAGAGGAAAAAATCGGATTTGGGTCACTTGAACCATGCAGTGTAAATGGGGCCTTATTTGCTTTAAAACGTCTTTTAAAGTGTCAATGACGTCATACACATGTACGACCAGAGATACTGCTTAACGGCAATCCTTCACTCACTCTGGTGCGTTCGCGCTCTGCACTTTCTTTTCACTCGTGGCATCAACAACACAGCTGACACAGGTAAACACACGTGCTAGAAGAGTTTTTGTTTTGTTTGTTTCTGGTCCCGCTTCGGATGCCACGATGCCATCAAGCGGTATCTCTGGTCGTAATCAGTCCTTCACTGACCAATCAGCGTTCATTAGCAGTTATGGGCAACAACAACTCAACCTGTAAGAAATCGAAAGGACATAAGTACTCGTTCATTCAACTTTCGACCTATAACCCATGTTGAACTGGCAAAACCTACAATAAAATCTGAGATTTCTCAACGGCAATCAGGTGAAAGACACATTAAAGGAGAACTCCGGTCAATTTTAACATTGAGCTCATTTTTTTGTACATTTGGAGTGCTGTCAATACAGAGAACAACGACAAAAATCGGTGTTGCCTACACCGTGTTATCCTCTTTTTAAAATTTGCACCCTATTGACTTCAATGGGGCATATTTTAAACCTGCTTTTAGCCTCTTAACATCCTTGATGTGTCATTACAAGTGCACAGGTCATGTGAGTGATTCCTTCGGAGTGAACGCGAGTGAATCTGACTGCAGTAGATGTGAAAGATATGTTTAAAAAATGATGTTATTTAAGCCAGCGCTTATACCTGTTTACATCCTGTTTTCGGGTTGAAGTCCAAAGTAGTCGATTGCCGAGTTCACGCGCATAGGTTTAGTACATATGATCACGCGCGTGAACTCGGCAATCGACTACTTTGGACTTCAACCCGAAAACAGGATGTAAACAGGTATGAGCACTGGCTTAACCCTTGTGCATCCTTGAGGACATTTTTGTCCTTTTCAGTTTTGTTTTTTTGATCACTTTGCCTGTGTTAATGCTAACTGCATAAAATTTGTCACAGGTGTGTATTTTTATTGGAATTTTACTATTTCATCAGCATTTACTTTAAAAAATCTATTTTGCACTATTTACACAAAATACTTCCTCTTAGCGCCTTTTGGACAAAAATGTCCCCATTGAAACCCATTAAAACTGCATTTTTTTAATCCCTGTGACGTTTAACTATAAAATGATGCAATCTTTTTTAATAGGCTTTCATTCTGTTGGCAAGGCTTCAAAATTGACATTTTTACAATTTTTTTATCAGATGGTGCCATTTTTTCAGGTTAGGCCTATAAAGCAAATACTCGCTTTATTCCTGTTTTCTGCTTCGGCATATTATAGAGCCAACTGGATAAATTATGCAACGATAATTGTGTGGGTGTGTTGGTATGGATGTCTAAGTGTGGTTTGTATGTGTGTAATAAAATAAAAAGTGTGTTTGTGTGCTTGTAATATTTCAGAGAGAAAAACTCAACTGCAAATCAAAAATCCAATCACTGTTCACCAGTTGAGTTTTGCTGAGATCCAATGGGGAAAGTCTGGTACTGCGCCCAAACAAAATCTTACTGAAAGCTCATTTTTTGAGATATCATCCTCAAATTCGGAACACAACCTGTTTAGATTTATGGCTTTGAATTTATATCAGTTTTAGAGTTCCAAATGTTTCATAAAATACACATTTTATATAAAATATGGATTATAATGTTCATAAATATTTTTTCATAAACTTAAACTTCTATAACATTTTTTTGGTTGCACTTTTTTCCAATTTTTTCACTTCAACAACAATCTGCCAAGGGTCTTCTTTAAAATGAGACCAAACTTAAGTATTTGCTCCCAAGCATAACATTTTTATGAGAGTTTTTTGACTTGGCCATTTTTGTCCCTTTTGGACCTATGTGTAAGTTTTTTCTTTTTTTTAATGTTAACTGCATTAATTTTGGCACAGGTGTCTATTTTTTATTGTAATTTTACTATTTCACCCCTATTTCATTTGAAAAAAAAAATGTTGCACTAGTTACACAAAATACTTATTTATATTTTATATAAAACATTGATTATAATGTTTATAAATATTTTTCATAAACTTAAACTTCTATAACATTTTTTTGGTTGCACTTTTTTCAATTTTTTCACTTCAATAACAATCTGCCAAGGGTCTTCTTTAAAACTTAAGTATTTGCTCCCAAGCATAACATTTTTATGAGAGTTTTTTGACATGGACATTTTTGTCCCTTTTGGACCTATGAGTAAGTTTTTTTTTTTTTTTTTTTTTGTTGATGTTAACTGCATTAATTTTGAGCTATTATAGAGCCAGTTGGATAAATTATGCAATGATAATTGTATGCGTGTGTTGGTATGGATGTCAGAGTGTTGTTGGTATGTGTGTTATAAAAAAAAAAAGTGCATGTGTGTGTTTGTAGTATTGAGAGAGAAAAACTCAACTGCAAATGACAAAGCCAATCACTGTTCACCAGTGGAGTTTTGCTGGGATCCAATGGGGAAAGTTTGGGGAAACTTATTTAGATGTATGGCTTTGATTTTCTAGCCGTTTTAGAGTTCAACTTGTTTCATAAAATATATATTTGATATAAAAAAATATTCAGAAATAATTTTCATAAACTTGAACCTATATAACTTTTTTTTTTGATTTACTTATAAATTTTTTTTTACTTCAGCAGTAATCTGCCAAGGGTATTCTTTAAAATGATACCAAAGTTAAGTCTGTGCTCCCAAGCTTCAACTTTTTATGACAGTTTTTTGACATGGACATTTTTGTCCTCTTTGGACCTATGAGTAACTTTTTTAAATTGATGCACAAGGGTTAAATAACATCATTTTTTAAACATATCTTTCACATTTACTGCAGTCAGATTCACTCGTGTTCACTCCGAAGGAATCACTCACATGATCTGTGCACTTGTAATGACACATCAAGGATGTTAAGAGGCTAAAAGCAGGTTTAAAACTTGCCCCATTGAAGTCAACAGGGTGCAAATTTTAAAAAGAGGATAACACGGTGTAGGCAACACCGATTTTTGTCGTTGTTCTCTGTATTGACAGCACTCCAAATGTACAAAAAAATGAGCTCAATGTTAAAATTGACCGGAGTTCTCCTTTAAGCCGTCTAGCCCCATTGACTCCCATTCAGTCTGCACTCGCCCGCGATCACCTCCAGTGGAATTCTAGTGGAACTGCAACCAAGATCTATACAATGGGGGCTAACAGGAAGTGCCAAGGCTCTCCGTAGACGGGCTCTGCGGTTACCTACTTTGTCAAATAATATCTAGCACAAGACACGTTGTTTCTAAATGGCTCTGTTGTTTGTCTGGCAAATTTTTTTTTCATCTGCATTTTTAGGATGAGAATCCCACCTTACCAGACCAAGCTGGCCATAGTGAAACAAGAACTGTGTCTGCACTTAGAGCAACCCCTCCATACAGCCCTCAGGAATCCACTCCATTGCAGAAGAAAAGCCCAAAGAAGACCCTACAGCTTCCCAGTCCTCCAGAATATGTGGTTTATACAGACAGTGAGTTGGAGCAAGGTCGTAAGCATTACTTTGAAATGGCGCGCACTGGCAGAGAGCAGGAATGTGTCATGTCCAAAGAGCTGAGATGCAGGCTGGTGAGGAACACCGTCACCAGCATGATTTCCATTTTGAGAGCAAGTCAGCTAGGAGAGGATGTCCGCTACCCTCGCAAGTATGAAGTCACAGCAATGGCCAAAAGAATCGTGGAGTATTATCCCATGCTACAAGATAAAGACAAAACTATGAAACATGTAAGTGATGTAAATTTGTTCTAGATTTTTTTTATTGGACTTACGGTTTAGCGTCTGTTTATTTATTTTTGTCTGACCTTGTTTATCTGTGACAAAGTTCAAAGTTTTCATTTTTATTTGTTTCGCTCATCTTTGTTTCGCTCAATGTGACATTTTATTTACCACAGCTGAGTATTTACAAAAATCTTCATAAGAGGCTGCAGAATGTAAAATCCCCACAGAAGAGACAGGGACCAACACCAGAGAGGGGCCAATCAAAGAAAAGGATTGACTTCTCATCAAGTGACAATGGAGAAGATAATGATGCGGTCTCAAGTGGTGGATCGACCGTTATCTTGCATGAAACATCGGGGAGCAGTTCTGATGACAGCCACACTGCATGTAAGTTGATTGCAACAAGGCTGGGCAATATAATGATTGTTTATGATATTTTATATTACAGATATTTATATTTTACTTTTCTGACTGGGTCTTGATTAGGGATGTAAACGATTAATCGACGATCGATTAATTGTCGATAATACATTTAATCGATTAAACTTATTGATCATGGATTAAGCAGGTTCATGCGCGTGTGTACTAAACATGTAAAGCGAGCACGCCGGAGTTATGTTTAGGACCATTTTACACCATCATCATGACTATAAGTTTGTGTGTGCATTCCCATCCTTTTGTTTTGTGCAAATGTAAGTTGTAATGTTGTGTTTATTTTGTGTAGGCCTATCTATATCTGATTTTTCTCATATAGGATGCATTTGGTTAAGAATTAATGTAGTAAAGCTTACGGTGATCCTCTTCAGTTTCAGCGCGCGCAGCTCAAACGGCAATACACGACTAATAATGACTATTGGACTGTCATATTACATAACATTATAAAGAGAACAATATTGTAATAAAATATTTTGAATTATTTGGGTTTAGTTGCCATAGTCGCGTTGCTATGGAAATAGCGCGTCCACAGCATGAGTCATTCTGAATGGCACGTAACTTAGTTCAAGTTCACTTGTGCATTCGCTTCATTTTGTGCAGATATCATTTGTAATATTATGTTTATTTTGTATATATCTGATTAATCTCATATACGTTTCTTTGAGTTAAATAACGCGCTAGCAAAGTGCTTCAGTTTAATGGTATTCATTCAGCGTGCAGCTCAAACAGCAATGCACGGTTAATAATAACTATGATTAGGACATACTACATTACATTACATTACATGTTACATTACATGAGAACACTGTTTTATTAAATCGTTGTGAATTCATTGGGTTTAGTTGCCATTTTCAGCGCGTTGTTCCAGGAATAGCACGTTTACAACACTCACATATTCCAAGCACACATCTGAGGCGTTGGTGACACTTTTCATTAGTCGTTATATTTGATTATTAAATAATTAATTTAATTAAATGATCAATCACATTGAAACATTTTACAATCCTACTAGCCCTTTATTTAGATTAAAAAAACATTCTCATTCATTTGGTGAGGAACATAGCGTTTTGTGCAGTATATTTGTTTCAGTAATCCCAACTGTTACAATAAAACATCAGTTGAGCAATATAACATGCATTTTTATTCAGTATATAAGCAATATTTTGCTTTTTATGTTAAAGACACTATTGATACCGTGAGAAATTTACATTCTCAGGAAAATATCCGCTTATCAGTTAATCGTTAATCGATTGAAAAGGTCAATCAACTGATGATTAATTAATTAATCGATAATTTGCATCCCTAGTCTTGATATAATGTGATTTTTTTTTTTTTTTTTTTTTTTTTTTTTTACTGTGTGTGCGTTGAGGGTTAAGATTGTTTCATATTTTAATATATTTTGCACTTTTAACTGTCAAATTGTTTTTAAAGTCATTATTCAGCCAAAACGGACTATTTCATGAGACATTTTTTATGTTAATCTAAAACCCATATAATTATTTAGAATTGTGTGTCCAATACCCATTTTACCCATTCTCCATTTAAGCAGACAGGGATAGCCTGACAGCACAGGCCAGGCATTATAAAACTCTGCAGGAGATGTATAAAAAGCCAAAACCCAACCAAGATGCTGTCTCCCAAATCCTTGACCTTGAGTTTCAAGCAAGACGAGCCTTCATTGACAGTGATACCCTAAAAGAAGAAGAAAGGCACACAAAGATCCTGGATGCTTATCCATGTTTCAAGGATCTTCGTAATGTATGCAATTAAATAATTTTGGCTCATTTACAAAGCAAGCATTGTTGCAGGTTCTAACACATATTTGCATAGGTGATGGATGAGCTGTGTCGGATCTTGGATAAGGGCAACAGCAAATTCATAGATGGGTTAAAGAAACGATGGGAAGACTTCTGCGCCAAGGTGCAGTTTTATGCCGTTTGGAAGAAAGTGATGAAGCCACCCATGACCCTGGATGGAGGCAAGTCATTTTACTGTCTCTAGTACACTGTATTGCTGTGTTCTTGCTCAGACATGGGTGTAAATATGATTGTGTATATTGCCAATGTAACCCTGATTAAAGGGGTGATGAACAGAGAAATCAAATTTTCCTGAGCTTTTAGGTCATCATACTATGAGAATATCCTGTAAGTTTCAGAACTGAAAACTTCCTTGTTAGTCCAATAAAAGCTTTTATTGACACCAGGCACAGCGAACGACAGCTTTTTAAAAGTGGGGATCTATGAGGTCAAAGGGTATCAAACCCCGCCTCCACAGAATTAGATTAACACCTACTTCAATAATAATAATCTCCGTTAATAATCTGTAACACAGAACTTTAATATATTAAATATTAATCAAATTATTCACACCTTCACAAAATCCCAAAATTCTGTGTAAGAGTAAAAAAATGACAACATTATTTATAGTAAGTTTATTTGATTCACAGCTTATTTAGAGTTTTGACCTCGACAATCCAACTGCATTTACCGCAAACAGTCAAGATTGTTTTGGTTGAATCGGTTCAAAGGAGTCATTAGTTCGCGAATCGGACGTGTCATTAGCGGACTTGTACGCATTGTGTGATTTATCCCGGCAGTTATGGACATCGCACAAGATTTGTCAACACAGAAAACATTTAATCATTGGATCGGTTTTGTTTTGTTTATTGAAAGTGTTTTTCATGTCAGCTGAATGGACGGAACGCTTTCAGGAAAAAAATACCCGAATGCTTCATGTGAAACTTCGGTCTTCAGATCTTTTACCATCGTGTCAATTCTCAATTGATTTTGATTAATATGCGCGAGTGAGCGAGAGAGAACAAGACAGCCTCTCTCTGTGCTCGTTCTTTCAGTCATCTACTACATCACTCACCGATCAAATAAGGTCTTGGCGAGACAAAACATCGCTTGTGTTGTGAGAGAGACGCGTGAGTAACAGAGAGACGGAGGGAGAGCAGGGAAAGGAAATGCAGCTGAATGAATACGCTGCGTGTTTTAAATAGCGTATTTTTTGTATATTTTTTTTATAACGAAACGCAATATGTGGCGGCCGGTGTTGATTCTGTGGCGCACCGCCACAAATTAGTCTATGTGTGGGAAACACTGGTAAAAACCAAGCGAACATCATAAGTTGACGTCATAAGTTGACCAGACAACAATAATAAAAAATATTAAAAAGGCATGACCCCTTTGAATAAACCTAGTATTATAAATTCCATTAGAGGTTCATGATTAATTGTTAAAAGAATGTGTTCTCGATTAAAACACCCATGTGATCTTATTCCTAAATGACAGTGGTTCACTGTTTATTAAACCTTTGATAAGTACAATCAAAGTGAACATTTCATACCTATACATGACAATGTATGAAACGGCTTCACATACATTCTTTTCAACAACAAAGTATCATTATTTCTGTGTTAAAATAATTAAAAGTATGAAGTTAAAAGTTTATATTTTGGATATAAACACTGATGTCTACAGCAGTGTTCAAACCAATGAAAGTAACTTTTACACTTCACATAAGATTGCATCGCCAACACGTTGTGCCAGTAGGTGGCGACAAATACTGACTGTTTAAAAATGTATTTGTCATTGAATCATTCATTCAAGAGATTCAAACAACGCTGATTCATCCAGTAATGAAATAAGTAAAGTCTTTATGAGTGAATCATTCATTCAAACATATTTTTTATTTATTTTTATAATTAAAATTAATTGAATATTTAAAAATTAGACTGCAGCAATTATAATTTTGTCAGAACCTCTATTAAATTTATGTATTTTCTTTAGTTGTCTATTCAGAATTGGGGGAGAATCATGAATCAAAATCAAATTTTTACAATCAAAAAAATTGAGAATCAAAATTTTACAAAAAATGCAAATCGGAAAATGTTTAGGAAAAATAATTGTTAAGTAAAAGTTTATTTGTTCTGTTGTAGTGGAATATGCCATAGCGCTATTCAGGGCACTCCCCACACTCTTTCCTTCTCCAACTGCACCACCTAAGAAGATGGGACATGCCAGTGAGGCATTGCTTCATGTCCTTCAGGTGAGAGTTTGTTCACATTTTGTCACATCCAACTATTTTTTTTTTTTTTTTCCCTAAAGAAATTTGTCAGGTTTTTTATTTCTCTTTTTTCCTCAGCCAACAGAAGACCCCACCATCTACCTTCAGAAGAGATCATTCTCCAGCCCTGTTTTAATCTTTGATGGTTCCAACTGTCTTCTCGCTATCGGAACCACTCCCATCACCACATTTGCAAAGGAAGACCTCAGTGAAGCTCTTCTTTATTTGATGGCTTACTACTACACCCTTCATCTTACCTATCCCAGATGCGTGGCAACCCTCCTTTCTGTCATTCAGACCGAAATATTGCAGGATACACTCCATGAGCAAGACGCCACAGCATCATTCAAAAAAGCCATGGCAGAGTGGAAGGATTTTATTGGGCAGTAGAGGTGTTAAGAATAACATTTTCACACTGCCAGTAACATCTGAGGTGGGAGTGAACCATAGTTCTGTGTTAATGGAATGTAAGAAACAAATGGAGACGTAAGTTTAATTATTTATTTATTTTATTTTCCGGGGGGTGGGGGGGGTGATGTACTTGTCTAGGCAAGGCAAATTTATTTGTACAGCGCATTTCATACTCAACAGCAATACAATGCGCTTCACACAAAAATGTAAAAAAAAAAAAAAAAAAGATAAAAATAGTAGATAACAATATGAAACTACATACAATATATAAGACACCAACAAAATAAATAAAAACGAACTGATGTATCTACCATCTACTTACTGATGTACTTACAAACACAAAGTACTTACTGATGTTTTTTTTTTTCTTTTCTCAACCATCTTTGCAACAAATTGTTCTGGAGTTCTATTTCAGTTCCAGTGACAGTTCCTTATGCTTAAACATGAATGTAATGCACTACAGTACTGTGCCATCTTCTTTTTTCCTGTGTCAGGTAATCTCTTTCAATTGACGGTTCCCCCAAAAATGAAAATGTTGGCATCATTTACTCACCCTCAACTTGTTCCAAACCTGGATCAGAGAGATGATGTAAATAGTACATCATCATAGTAAATACAATCGAAGTCAATGGGTGCCATCAGCTCTGATTGCCAACTTTCTTTATTCATCTTATTTTGTGTTTAACAGAAGAATGAAACTCACACAGGTTTGGAACAACTTGAA